>NW_008826816.1:1064-4479 GCF_000691245.1 Trypanosoma grayi
AACAACAACAACAACAACAACAGCGAACAGAAACGAAAGGACTCAACTCCCACCACTGTTCTGTGAGTTGCCTTTCACGTGCGGTTGGGCGGACGTGTCGATGCGCAGACGTTGAGCGCTGTTATTGAAGCACAACAGCACTGGGAGGAGCGGGACTGGTCATCTTCCGCCTTACAGAAACAGTCACGCATTGTACATACAAACGCTACATATTGATACATTTCTGTATTGTTACATTGCTGCATTGACACGTATACACACATACCGAAGGCAAGAAGAAATACAAAAACAACAACAACAACGAAGAAAAAAAAATATTAACACAAGGACAGCCGCACGCAAGAGAGTGAGAGAGGGAGAGAGAAACACACGCAAACAAAAATAAAGGCGCCAGCGTGCGCGTGGGTGGAAAACGCAGCGGGGCGAACAAGAGGGAAGACAGGGACTTGGGCATCCACAGACAGGCATAGAGAACTAGGAGGTAGTGAGTGGAGTAGGAGTAGGGAATAGGGAGGGGGACCGGAGATGTGGTCGTTACTGCGTCGTCCAACCATGGCGCGTGTACTGCGAGCGCCGCCAGTAGCAGCAGCAACATCAACAACAACAACAGCAGCAGCAGCAGGAGCAGGAACACGTTGTATCTCTTCCGTCGCGCCGCAGGACCGCCTTGCGGTGGATGCGTCGCCGCTATCTTCATCAGTATCATCAGTAACACCAGCATCAGCAGCAGTATCCGCCGCTGCTGCTGTGCCGCCGCTTCCGCTACGCCCTGAAGCAGGAGGGATCCCACACACCCCGGTGGATGCTGAAGCGGCAGCGGCGAGGAGCTGCCGCGACGTCAAGGACAACGACGAGTTAGTGGCAGCGCTGCAGCGCGTGCGTGCGGCATTGCAGAAGTACCGCGAGCACCCCCCTACCACTTCTTCTTGTGCCGTTGCTTCTCCAGTTAAAACAACAGAAACAGCAACAGCAGAAGCAACGGCACCGCTTCTCTCGTACGTTGCGGCGGCACGCGACACCGAGCTTCTGGCGTCCGTAGTGCTGCTCCTGGAGAAGGACGCCAGCTTTGGTCCACGTCTGCTCGCCGCATTGCCGGGAGACTCGCTGCGGCTGGCACTCGTCATCGGCACTGCGCAAGAGTACTTCGGGCAGGATGCTGTTGAGGCGCAGCTGCGCGCGGTGGACAAGGACAACGACGACAATATCTCCTCACAAGAGTACGACGCGTGGGTGGAGTCTGCGGTGCGGAAGCGCGCCGCCACGCGGTTCGTCATGCCGCGCGGCAACGCTATGCCCTCACAGGAAGCAGCAACGTCATCCTCATCAGGGTCCGTTTCCTGGCGATTGTGGTACCACATTGCGTGGTCTGCGGCTGTTCCTTTCATGGCGTTCGGCATGCTCGACAACACCATCTTTGTGACGGTTGGTGACACCATCGACAAGAGCTTCGCGGAGGCGTTGGGTCTATCAACTATGGCGGCCGCAGCCCTCGGCGGCGTGGTGTCGGGGACGGCAGGCATTCAAATGCACGGCCTCGCGGACCGCATGACACAACGCTCGCGTCTTGCGCGGGCGCCGAAGTTGACGGCCGCGCAGCGTGCCTCCGCCTCGCATGGAAGCGCCGCACGTGCGGGAAGCACGTTTGGTATGATGCTTGGCCTCGTGCTCGGCATGACACCGCTGCTGTTGCTGTCCTCCCCCGCCTCATAGGGCAGGTATACGTATGAGTATACCTAGATTAGTTGCTTGTATTCATGTTTGTGGAAGGGAGAAAGGCGGAATGGAGGTGAGGTGGTGGTGGTGGTGGTGGTGGGGAAACAACGGACAACTGTGAGGTTGAAATTGCTTTTTTTTTCGTTTCAGAGGCGACACATGGGCGAGCGAGTATATATATATATATATATATATGTCTCTGTGTGTGTGTGTAGGGGATGGGGGGACGGGGGCGATGAATGCCCCGGGATATGTTGAATTGTCCTGCTGTTCCCGTATGCCGTGCGTGTGGCGATGACTGCTGCCATGGTAACGGAGCAGGCTGGCGGGGAGTAACAGCGGGCGCAAATGCAACGCGATACACGCCGTTGCGCCGCACCGACTATCGTTCTCTCACACGTCCTGCTCCAACTCCGTAGTGCTGCTTCTGCTGCTGCCGCACGCGCGTGTGTGTGTGCGTGTGCTTGAGCTTCTTTATATGACTGCAACTTCATCTCACTGGTTTTATTTTCCGTGACTATGTGCAGGCGCCCGGCAGCTACTCGTGCTGTGCGGCCAGCGGCGTCCCTTTCCCTTCTTATCACCAAGAAAACAACAACAACAACAACTCACAAACACAGACACACAGAGGCACGACCCCACAAACGTGTGCGCACAAACGCGGCTCTGTTGCGCGTTCTGTTTTTGCTTTTTTCCCTTTCTGCTTGTGTGGAGGTGCTCTCTCTTTCATTCTGTTCGCTCTCCTCTGTGCGTTTTGGAGAAGGTGCCTCGCACGGCAAGCAAAAGAAAAAAAAAGGAAAAGGAAAAGGAAAAGGGAAACCAACCCTCCCAAAAAAACAACACAAGAACAGCGGCAGTGGCTGTGTGTGACTGGGCCCAAGCACAGCATCGCACACGTGGAACACCGCAGCAGAGGAAAGCCAACGAGAACACAGTTGGAGTCTGAGAGTGGAGGATAGTAGAGACCGAGAGAAGTACAACCCCGTACGGCAGGAACCCGTTTGACGGCGGAAGCAGCAGCATGACGGAGAGCGCATACCTGAAGCACAGCGTGGGTCCGGTGCTCGCCAAGGCAGTGGCGGAGACGGTGCTCGCGCAGCCCAGCAACCCGCAGGAGTACCTCGCACTCTACCTGCTGCACGTGCTGCAGGAGGAGGAGCGCGCCGCCGCCACCGCCGCACGCAAGCAGAAGGTGGAGGAGCAGCGGCAGACTTGGGCTAGAGAGCGCGCCCTGCGTGAGAAGCGCGCCGCTGACACGATACAGCGCTTCTTCCGACAATGCAAGAGCTCGCTGGATGCACGCCGCGCAGAGGAGACGGCGCTGTGGAACAAGTACGAGGATGCCGTCGCGGAGGTGGAGGAGCTGCTGGACAGCGACGAGGCCGCCGCTGCTGCTTCTGGCGGAAGGGCCGAAGACGCAGCGCCACCGCGTCGTGGCGGCGGCGGTGGTGGCGAAGAGGAGGAGGAGGACGAAGGCGCCCTCGAGGATGCCGCGGAAGCGTGCGCGGAAGCCCGCGGCGAGTTCTACAAGGCGCAGCGCTTCATGCTTTACACGCGCAAGGCACTCATCGGGGCGCTGAAGACGCAGCTGCTGGAGCAACGCGAGCGGGTGCGCGTGGAGCAGGACCTCATGCACGGCATCCTCAACGCTACGACAGAGGAGATGCAGGAGCGGGAGGAGGCCGAGGGCGCCGCTGCTGCT
>NW_008826817.1:0-4474 GCF_000691245.1 Trypanosoma grayi
AGGCGTCATATATATACGTATATATATATATATTTACTGGTGGCGAAGAGAGTGGTTGGAGAGGGTTGGGGGTGGGGGGACAAGCAGTTCGGATCGAGGAGAGTGATATGAGGGGAAGGGGGGTGCAGTGCTTCTCCGGCGAAGCAAGAGCACCCGCATTTTTCATTCTTCATATCGTTTTGAGCTGTAATACATGATGAGGTGTTTGTGTGCCTCCTTGCCTGCACGTTTGCTTTAAATTCCTGTCGCGTGCACACTTTTCCCTTCGTCTTGTGCTGCCGTTGCTCCTGCCGTTCAGCATGTACAGCAGCACCAATCGAAAAGAAGACTAGTACCGACAGCAGGGAACGTGCGCCTCATGTCCAGCGGTGGCGGAGGCGTGTCGGCGTTGGTGCGCATGACGGCAGAAGAACCACCACTGCCTGTGCGCCTGCACCCGCTCGTCATTTTGAATGTAACGCAGCACGTGACGCGCATGCAGCAGCGCCAACGCGCCGGTGCCGCAGTAGTCCTTGGTGTTCTCCTTGGCCGCACGGCGCAGGACGGCGCGACGGAGATCACGACATCGTATGAGGCGGTCGGCTGTGAGCCGGTGGCTGCAGCCACCACCACCACCAGCAGCAGCGGCAGCAACAGTGACAGCTGGTGTGTGGATTGGGTGGCGGTGCAGCGCAAGAAGGAGCGTCTTGCGGAGGTGTTCCCGGAATTGAGTGTGGTTGGCTGGTACGGTGTTGGGGGAACGAGGGAGGACGTGGTGCAGTGCAGCAGCGTCACACACGTCGCGCTCTGTGAGGCGTTTGACGACACGTCTAACGGGATGATGTTCGCGCTCATGGTGGACTGGGCTCCGCCAGTGGAGCTCGCCACTCTACCAGTGCACCTCTTTGAGGCCACGATTCTACACACCCACCACGAAGAGCAGCAGCGCCAATTGCACATAGATGAGCAACGCCAGTGGCAGGATGCTCAGCGACCGCAGAACAGGGATTGCGACCGGCGTACCAGCGACCCTGCTCGTACGGCACGGGGTAGCAGCCGAATTATTGCTGCCGCTGCGGGCATTCCAGGTCTAGTGGTGGAGTTGACAAAGATTCGATTTCTCTTGGAGTCTGACGAGATCGCACAGGTAGCGGTGGACGCCGCCATGAATTGTGTCAGCGCTGACTCCCACAACAAGAACCCAGGGGCGGCCACGGTGACACCGCACCTGAAGCGCATTGTGCAGTCCCTGCGGCTGCTGCAGCAACGCATCGTGCTGGTCACTGAATATCTTAGGGCGGTGGAGTGTGGCCGCGTTACGCAGCCAGACCCCGACGTCCTACGTCACATTTCAAACGTCTCTGCAATGCTGCCTGCCATCTCCGCGGACGATTCCGCACCCCACGGCGCCATAGCAGCCATTGAGGAAGAAGAGCGGCAGTCACTGGCTGTTGCACTCATTTCGCTAGAAACAAAATGCACAGTGGCGTTAAGTGAACTCGTCCGGGCGCAAAAAAAACTTCACTGAGGGGGTGTACGGCCTCTGTCGTGTAGCGTTGAGAGAAACACAGGCATGATCACCTCGCAAGCTTCCGCCGGTTCCATCTCTCTATTCCATTGTTGTTGTGGACAACGAAACCAAAGGAAAAAAAGGACTGAGGAGACTTAAATCAGGGCTGCGTGGTGCAGTGGTGTGCACAGAAGCCAACCACCTGGCGTATTCGGTTCAGTCTATGTGTAACACTATCACACACTCTTACGGTGACCCTCATTGGGTAAGTACGAGGGGCGCAGCAGCAGAAAATAAATTGGGTGCAAAACGCTCATTGCCTCACTTATCCCCCTCTACAACCCACCACTCTGTCTACTATACTTATACATAACTGTACACAATCTTCATCTCCATGACATTCTTTCCATTGTGATCCCACACACAAACACACTCTCTCCCCCTTCACATCTTCCTACCTTCTGGGGGCAGCAGGTTTTTAACCAGCACATCATGAACACACGCGAAAACAGCGAAGACACCAGCGCACCGGCCCCTCCGCTCTCCGCCGAGGACACGGTGGAGGCATGCTACCTGCACCCCGACGCGAAGGCCCTGTTCGGTGTGGCGCCGCTCATGCGCTTCATACCGCACTTTGGCATCGCCTCAGAGGCCTTCGGGCCGAAGTGCGTGTTTTCATTGGGGCTATCCGAATTCCTTTGTAAGGGCATCGCCGACTACCTGATCCGCTTCTCGCTCCTGCCGATGTTCACAAAGCGTTACGGCGTCGATGCCATGACGTACCAGCGCATGTCCAACCTCTCCACCATGGGCTGGTCCATCAAGCCGTTCACCGCCATGGTCAGCGACATGATCAGTATCTTTGGCTACACGAAGCGCTGGTACCTGGCCGCCTCTTGTGTGCTCGGTGCCGCCTTCGCCCTTGGTTACGGGCTGCTGCCGGCCAAAACTGCCAGCGCCCCGATCGCCGCATTCTTTGTCTTCCTGACGTGCTTCAGTAAAGCCAACGTAGACATTCTGACGCAAGGGCACTACAGCCGTTTGATCCGCCGCATTCCCACTGCCGGCCCTTCGCTGGTGAGCTGGGTCTGGTGTTGGGTGCTTATGGGCTCCCTGATCGCCGCTGTGATTCAGGGCCCGCTGTCTGACGCCAGGCTGGAGCACGTCGGTGTGTTTGTCTCCGCCACCCTGCAGCTCCTGACGACGGGGTTCTTCATCCTCAACTGGTACGGCGAGCGCAGGAACCGCGAGGATCGTGCCGAGGACGCCAGGTTCCTGCGGCAGGCGCAGCTGGAAGCAGCTGCAGGGCAGCCGGACCCCAACAAGAAGCTGCAGGAGAGTGGTGATGAAGTCGAGGGCATGCTGGTGCAAGACCCAGACGAGGAAGCAATGATGGGCCTCTCAAGCGGTGAGCCGTTTACGGAGTTGAACGGGGAGGAGGAAGAGCCGATTGGGCCGCTGCCTACCTGCTGCTGCGGCGTCGTCGAGGTGAACAAGGATGTGTGGCACCGCAACTGGAGGATATTTGTGTACTGCATCCTCATGACGATGGGCGCGGTTGCCATGGCGCTCGTGACTATTTTAGGTGACACCTGGCAGCTGCTCTACGCCTGCGTCAGCATCACCGTTCCTCTGTGCTGCTTCGCCTTCTACGCCCTGCCGCTGGTCATCGCCAAGGCGAACATTTACGCCTTCATCTCGATGGCGGCGTACATCCAGCTGCCCGGTGCCCTGGACAACTTCTACACCGCCACACCTGCATGTCTCCCCGATGGGCCGCACTTCACCAACTTCTTCTACTTCACCATCGGCAGCATCATCGGCAGCCTGGGCGGCATCGCCGGCGTGACGCTGTTCAAGCTCGTCTTCTCCAAGCAGAGCTACCGCGTCACTTTCATCATCACCACAAGTGTGCAGATCGTGGCGAGCATATTCGACCTCATCATTGTGCAGCGGTGGAACCGACCGCAGGTGAGCGACCACGTCGTGTTTGTGCTTGGCGATCAGATCGTCTGCCAGGTGTGCTACATGCTGAACTTCATGCCGACCACCATGCTGCTGTCTCGGCTGTGCCCGCGCGGGTCGGAGAGCATGGTGTACGCGCTCCTCGCCGGGTTTTCGAACTTCGGGCAGGTTGTGTCGAACACCATCGGCTCACTGCTGATGGAGCTCAAGTGGCCCGTGGAGTCGGACATCGCAAAGGGCTGCGACTTCAGCAATGTCAAGTGGCTGCTGCTGGTGGGACATTTTATCTGCCCGCTCATCAACATCCCGCTGGTGTTCCTCCTGATTCCCGCTGCCCGCATCTGCGATACGATTGACATCGACGGCCGTGTCACTAAACCGGGAAAAGAGGCTGGCCAGCAGCAGCAGGAGGAGGAGGAACGAAGGTGATGCCCCAACAACGGCCTTGTGGTGCGTGCTGTTTTCGAAGGTGTAATCGATATTTGGACTGTGTCTCTGCCGCAGCTCGCACAATTTTATGTTCTGTTTCTCTCCCCCCACAACTACCCCACGCTTTTTTTACGCGAAGTTGTTTTGATTCTTTTCTTATGCAGCCACAATGCCGCCTTCCGGTTATTTGTGGGGTGCAGACGTTGTAAGCGGTCTTCACTGCCGCCTCCAAAGTCAAGGCGTGAAGAAAAATGAAAAAAAGGTTAGCATTCATCCGTGCGATTGAATGGGTTGGTAGCACCCACACAAATGTTGTATTACTCTTCTTTTCGCAATATCCCCTTTCTTGACTTACTGTTTTTGTGACCTGACGTCTTTTTTTCATTTTGGTTTAATGTTCCCTCCCTCTCTTATCTGCACTTATTGGAGTAATGGCAGCATCACCTGAGCGCCCATTACATGTTGTATGACTGTACCAACTCCCTTCTTTTTCCCCCACCCGAAGGAGGGCGCAATGGAATTACGTGTGTTAGCCAGACCTCGGTATGGTGTGCTCGAGAGCAGCGAGAAAATGAGAGAAATGAAAGGAGC
>NW_008826818.1:0-4474 GCF_000691245.1 Trypanosoma grayi
CGCAGGAGGAGGGCGTGGCGGCGAGGACGAAGACTTTGGAGGCCGCGACCAAGACAGAGGCGGCAGCAATTTCTGCGAAAGAGGCACTGGCGAGTGTGAAGGCCGCAGCGGAGGGAGCTAAGAAGGCTGCGGGGAACGTGGTGGACGAGTGGGAAAACCGAGGGATTGGCAATGCAGAACAAATGGTGGGTGTATTGCATAAAGCACTGCAGGAGGTACTGCTGCCTCCCAAGCAGAGTGGTGGGGCAAAGAAAGAACTGACTCTTGAAGACATTAAGAATGGAGGTGCAAGCAAACTGGATAAATTTGTGCGGGATAATGCATCGCATGCGACATCATTACTTAAGGACGTGGTGAATAAAGCAGCGGCGGCAGTGGAGAGTGCAGATGCGCCAGTGCAGCAGGCAAGAGCAGCGGCGGAGAAAGCCAGCGAGGCCCTGAAGAACGCGGCAGCAGGAGCGACGGAGATATTGGATGCCGTTCAGAAAGCCAATGACATTGCGGCGAAGGGAATCACGGCGGCGGTGCAGGCACACACTGCGGTGAGTAATACGGCAGCCTCAGTGAACCGTCTGTCGGACCGTTTCAATAGACTATTGGCTCTGGCGCGGGAGGTCTTGACGTTGGTAAAAGCAGAGAGTGCTCAAGGTGACGCAGAGGATGGTAACAAAAAGTTTGCAAACATAAAGGAAACATCGAAGGAAGTGTTGGGTGACGTCTATGCAATTGTGCTTGGAGCTGTAATAGCCGCTGGCGATGCTGCAATCGCGGCTGATGCAGTGGTGACTGCCGCGACGGCTGCGGCGCCGGACGCTGCGGCTGCGGTGGAGGCGGCCACTGCGGCGAAGGCGGCGGCTCGTGACGCGTTGACTCAAGTGAAGGAGAAGTTGGGGATCAGCGGGCAGGAAACAGTCGCCAGGACGCCGCAAGGAGAACACGACGATGCTCCTGACGTTGACGGCTCCCACGAGTCACACACTTCTCCGCCAGACGCCACGGACCCCGCACTTCTGGTGCCCACCGCTGCGGCTGCGCTCAACATCAACAACGCTGACGGTGGCAGCAGCAGTGCGTGGGTGCGTGCCCCAATACTGCTGCTGCTGGCCTGCGTGACTGTGTGATAAGACGTCTGTGTGTGTATGTGTGCAGGGGAGACGATGGCCTCGTGATAATTGCGTTGAGTCCCGAGGGCTGCGTTCTTCGTTATAAAGATTCTTTTGTTTTCATTTCATTGCTGCCCCGTTGTGGGCTGGGCGCTGTTTAATTCACCCGCGACTGCACTCACTTGTGCTGTGTGTGTGTTGTCCGGGAGGCGTCTGTTTGTTTCTTCTCTGGGTGTGTTGGGGCTTTGCTTGCTGGTGGGCATTGTGTGCGGCCTGCCCTCTAACTGATATCACCTGTTGGGTGGTTCACTGTGCTGCGGTGCACTGTGTTGGTGCCGTGTCCCTCTCGCTCTCTGTGTGTGTGCCACCTGCTGTGCTCCTCCTCTCCCCCGCAGACACAGGTGGTCCCAGGCTACATTGACGCTGATGCTGCGCCACGTGCTGTGCGTGTTGGCCCTCGCGCTGTGCTGCTGCACCTCTTTGTGCGCGGCAACAAGTGGTGATGGTGGTGGTGCAGGAGATTCACTTTCGCAGACCGCTGAGGGGCAAGTGAAGGGCGCAGCAATTCTTGCTGTAAAGGACGCTGCAGCGGAGGCGGAAAAGGCCACAGCGGCGGCGGGTGCACTTGATGCACAGTTGAAGAAGTCGGTAGAGGCAATGGAGGCTGCACTTACAGCCGCAAGCGCGGTCGGTGAAACAGCTGTGCAAGAAGCAGTGAAGGCGGCTAAAGCGAGGGAGAAACCAACCGAAACATCGATTAAAGAGGTACCTGAGGTCATAAAAATAAAAAATCTCATGAATGCTTCGCTTTGGGTGAAGTGGCAACTTGTGCTGTTGGCGGATGAGACGAAAGAGGCCAACGAGGCTGAGAAGACCAAAAAGGCCAACAATGCCAGCTGGGCCTCCTCGTCTGCCTCTGCAGCGGCAAAGAAGGCGAACCTGGCGGCGGTGAGTGCGAAGGCTGCAGGAGCGGGATTTGGGGACGCCGAGACAAAGGCTGCGGAGGCGGAGAAATTGTTTACTGCGGCAGCGGAGAGCGCTAAGACCATAATGGACACCGCAAAGAGCGCTGTGGATGTCATCAAGGGGGCGGCTGTGAGTGCTCGAAATGCCTATGTCTTGGTCTTGGTTTCGTCCGAAGTTGGGGGTTCAGCTGTCACCCCTACAACCGAAATGACGACTGCAGAGGCGAAAATGAAGGAGACAGTGGAGAAGATGAAGGCGACACTGGGGACGATAAAGGTGGCAGTGGAGAAAACAATGAAGGAGACAGTGGAGAAGACAAAGGAAGCAGAGCATATGCTAAAGGAAGCAGTGGAAAAGGTGAAGGAAGCAGTGGAAAAGGTGAAGGGGGAAGAGAAGACAATGAAGGAGGCACCGAAGGTTGTTGTGCCGCTGCAGGACAAAGTTAAGCCAGCAGCGGAGAATGCAGTAGACACGGGGAAGGCGGCTGAAGACTCGCTGATCCCGAACACAAAAGAGAAGCCAACTGATGGCGGTACCATTCAAGAGGACGAAAGCGTTGTGCAGCCAGAATCTATTGGTGCGAGAGACACTGCAGCGGACCCAACGGGCAGTGATGCCCTTCCTACCACAGCTGCGGGTGTTGTGCATGCAACGGAGACCACAAACACTGCCGCTGCCGATCCCGACACATCTACAGTTCCCTCAATAACAACAGCAACAACAGCCGATGTGACTACTCCTCTGGGGACTGCGGCTGGCAAGGCGGACGGCAGCACTTATGCACGGCTGTGTACACCGCTGCTGCTGGTTGTGGGAGCGATGACCCTTGTGGCTGTGTGCTGATGAGCTGTGTGTGTGCACCAGGCGGCAGTATCCTTTTAATTGCGTGCGGCCCTGGAGGCTGAACACATATTAATGTTTCTCTTTCATTTCATTTCATTGCTGCCCCGTTGTGGGCTGGGCGCTGTTTAATTCACCCGTGACTGTACTCACTTGTGCTGTGTGTGTTGTCCGGGAGGCGTCTGTTTGTTTCTTCTCTGGGTGTGTTGGGGCTTTGCTTGCTGCTGGGCATTGTGTGCGGCCTGCCCTCTAACTGATATCACCTGTTGGGTGGTTCACTGTGCTGCGGTGCACTGTGTTGGTGCCGTGTCCCTCTCGCTCTCTGTGTGTGTGCCACCTGCTGTGCTCCTCCTCTCCCCCGCAGACACAGGTGGTCCCAGGCTACATTGACGCTGATGCTGCGCCACGTGCTGTGCGTGTTGGCCCTCGCGCTGTGCTGCTGCACGTCTGTGTGCGTGGCTGCTGCTGCTGCAGCTGCTGGTGCATCTGAGCGGATAAGTATATTGGGTCTTTTGAATGACGTCTCGATTATAAACCTGACGGAGAGGTTCGATGCCGACAGCTGCAAACCGCCGTCAAATCCACTGAACGAAGGTGTCCGTGAGGTTACCATTACCACAACGCCTACGTTGACGAAGCAGGGTAAATCAGGTGTATTCCTAGGGCAGACAGAATTACAGAAAAAGATCACCGTTCCCGCTGGGTACAACGTTGAACTGAAAAACTCACTTGATAAGTGCATGAAGAAAGGTAGTGCTGCTGCTGGTGCTGCGGCGACTGAAACAAGCTGCACGTTTGACGGCAGTGAAGCGGACACCGACCGCATCACCTACAATGTCTCTGTGGGCACCACTGCAACTGACTCCGACAAGAAAACGAACATTGGAAAAGAAGGTATTGTCACAGTCCCCGATGGGTACAGCATCACATCGTTCGTGACGGTTTTGATCAAATGCACTCCGCCGCCCGCAGTCCAGCCACCTCCCCCGGCTGCAATGCCCCCAGCTCCTGGCGCAAAAAAGGAGGGATTGAATGACACCGAAGGCTCTGCAAAGGCGTCTTCCCTCGGGAGTCCTCCACGTCACAGAAACACCATCAGTGAGGAGAACGGAAAACCGAGCACAAAGGCACAGGACTTATCTGAGAAGCCTGACACCACCGCCAACGTTGTCGCCTCAACTTCCAGCGAGGCAGAGAGCAAAGAAACAGACAACTCCTTCACAGTGAATGGCGCCGATCACACTGCCCCCACAGCCACACCTCAATCAGAGACCACCACCGAAGGGGCTCCCAACACTGACGCCGGTATGTCCACCTCTGCGGGAGAGGGCGTGAAGCTTCCTGACCGCAACACCGACGCCAGCAGCAGCAGCAGTGCGTGGGCGCGTGCCCCAATACTGTTGCTGCTTGCCTGCGTGGCCGTGTGGTAAAACATCTCTGTGTGTGTGTGTTGCAGGGGGCGACGATGGCCTCGTAATAATTGCGTTGAGTCCCGAGGGCTGCGTTCTTCATTATAAAGATTCTTTTGTTTTCATTTCATTGCTGCCCCGTTGTGGGCTGGGCGC
>NW_008826819.1:0-2500 GCF_000691245.1 Trypanosoma grayi
TCAATGCACCATTGCACGATGGTATCACCTCGAGAGTCAGGCGGGACTTCGTTGTCCCATGCCAATGCGTGTGCATTGACATCTGAACCAATAAGCTGTGGTATGTCCGTGTTGTTGAGTCTATTGAGGTCTTCTGGAGTGATCTTAGTTGCAGCAGGGTTTCCTTGTATCCCATCTCTGATGAGGATTGATTCACCTTCGCCACGGCAGGTGCGAGCTATCCCATAATGCTGGTTCCCAGAGAGTCCGACGCTAGTTGCTTCAGATGTGGGGGACATTTTCTACTCACTCAATAAACAAAACGCGATGTTATCCTCGTAAAGCTGTTTGCCCAAGGCTAGGTGTTTGGCTTGCGTTAGCCCAGCTGAGCTCCATTGTATGCACCTCAAGGTGGGTCCGGGATTCTACTCCACATTTCCACTAAGCAGTAACTTGGTGCGGATGATACTGCTGATGGCGCGGCAGCCCGCCCCCACCCAAACAGAGCACCATACCGGCGTATTTCCCGCCACGTTTGCCCATGCAAGATATCCCCAGATGAATCTGCAGACCTTGATGGGGCCAAAAACTTCGGTCCTACCATTCCGGGGTGTCCTGCGTTATCCCTTCTGATGGTGTGTGGGATTTCGGGGTTGCGCCTGTACCCCTGTTGGGGGGCAGGTGGGCTTATCGGGTTTCTCGAACCCCCTCCCGCACCAGAAACCTGCCTGTATGTCTGCCGATGGGTCGGTATGAAAGAAGGAGGCCTCACGGTAAATAAAGCGACCACGTCGAGGTAAACTGTGCCCAGTTGATGCGATATATGGCCCCGAGGGGGGGGGTCTGCCTCGGAATCGTCCTGGGTTCCTTCTCCCCCTTGGGCCGAACGAAGCGCCGTCCTCGTGTCGGCTTATATTCTACCGCGGCAATGGGTAAAACCTATCCATATTTACGGTTATTCCAAGGCTGCCTGGATAATGCTTGCTTTTTATATCAGAAGGGCACCGCTGTGTGTATTCCAAAAATTTAATTCGCTTTCTTTCCGCTTCGAACTAGTTGATCATCGCGCGATGTTCCACGTCTCATCCAAACGCTCTCTGGTTTCTAGTTTCAGACGGTGTCTAATCCACCCGCATACAAATGCGTTCTAATAGCGAACGGTCCTTTCATTCCCGAAGTGAGGCGCTAGCGCAATACGTTCCCCACGCAGTGCTGTACCATTGCGCAATAGTTTTGGCAGCATCTCTCTTAGCTTACTTTTGCCTCGAAGGTAATGTCATGCATTTCCGCACTTTGCCTCCTCCAGCAATGGCCGCTGCCTCGTTGTTTCATTGGTCCCGACCCAATGGTCGAAGTAACAAACCAAGCCTTAGGGGAATTCCAGCGGATCCATGCGCCTCCTCCAACTATATTCGGAAGGCGGAGGCCAAGAAAGACACTCAACAACGACTGCTGCCGCGTGGGTCGAGGCCTCTCTTCTTATAGGGCACGGGGCTATGCCGCACGGCCGAAGGATGCTTTTCACTGCCCTTGCCATGACAGTGGTTAGCTTTCTGTTGAATTCCATGCCCTTTTGGGGCCGTCTACGCCTTCCCCTCTGGTGGCGGCATGTGTGTTGCTGGTCTTTGCGGGTTCTTCCGGAAGAGCTCTTGAAAAGCCCCCCAAACCCACCATTGGGTCAGCCATGCCGTGTGGATGTGGAAGAAAAACCTGTTTTTTTTTTGGGTGCAGCGCTTTTTTCTCCCCAACGGCCGGCGGTGACCCGCGCCTGTCGCACACCCGACGGGAACTGATCCGACAGCATTGCTGCGTTAGCCGGGTTCAATTCCCATTTCCGTCTTGGGCCGCGCTTGTTTTTTGCGGTTTGGCGTGAGCCGGCTTAAAGCATTGGTGCGGGCGTCGGCCCCGGCGCCAGCGTGGTAAGAAACGGCCCCGCGTACTGAACAGCTCTGCCTTCAGTCAGTCGGAGGCCTGCTATTGAAAAATAGTAATTGCTTTCTCGCAGGCTTTTAGGGTCGTGCCACGCTGCAAAATTTCAGAAACTTTGCATTATAGTCCTCCTTTCTTCCCCAGCAGAATTGGCCCGCATTCGCATTGCTGCTTGGTTTGCTTTCGATCCCAACAACGCGCTTTACGAATTGTTTAAAAGGATGGGGAAGTTTTTGAGACCGTTCGCCAATTTGATTTCTGGCGGGAACTTATGCGCCACGCTCTGTGGCGTGGCTGGGGGCATTGGCAATCCCTAAGCGTTTGGGGTCCACCACGTCTCCCTTTCCGTTTGTGCGCCAGGGAAGGCCCCACGCCCGGCCGATCAGCATATGCGCGGCCGCTTCTCTAACACCGGCGGCCCCGGAAGCAATGACCAAGGAAACTAAAAAATTCGTTTCAAGGCCTGCGCCTCGTGTTTTTCCGCATCACATGAAAGATGTTGTTGTGGCGCCAAATCTGGCCGTGCCTGAAGCGCCGTGCCGTACTCAGGGGGTGGGGCGGTGCGATGTGCTTTTTTTCATGGCTTTGAGAA
>NW_008826819.1:4100-4454 GCF_000691245.1 Trypanosoma grayi
GGGGGGGGGGGGGGGGAACGCGCAATCCGATGTCGCATCAAAAGAGGGGGTGCGCACCTGTGGAGGGCAATGTTCTGGAGGTGGTCTCCAATAAATACCCCAAGGCGCGTTAAAAAGTCCGGATATTTTCTTGTGGTCGGAAACCCTTTTCCACGAACTGATTTCTTCAGCCCTTGGGTTCCTTGAAACCCCACCCAGGGTTGAGCCCCCAACGCGCCCAATGGCCGTTTGGCATGCCCTTCCATCGCGGCAGAACTTGTCACAGTGTGCAAACCATGCGGAACAAAGTCGCTTCCACCCTCTGTTGCCGCCCGCTGCGCTGGCAGTGCCTTCTTTTTTTTTTTTTTTGGGGGG
>NW_008826820.1:0-2491 GCF_000691245.1 Trypanosoma grayi
CCAAGAGAGAGAAAAGAATGTGCGTGAGACATGCCCACGGAGCAAGAAAACAAAATGTGTTTAACACCCACCAACCCACACACAGACACTCAGTGCGCCATGATCGCAGAGGCGGCCACGACGGCCAACACAAAAGGCATCAAAGCGGAGGCAGCAGCACCACCATCAGCATTCAGCTTGAGATCAAGGTTCGTGCTGTGTGCTGTCACGGTCTCCTGTCCTTCAACAGAAGCACTGGGAGTAGTGTCAGAATTGCTGTTAGACGTTGGTGACGTTTCTGTTGCAGCTCTGACCGTAGGGGAGGTGGCCTGATGGTGGCTAGCACTGGTCGTAAGCGCACTGTTGTTTTCTGATTCACCAGTGACAGCTTCCCTCGGCGACACCGAGGAGCTCGTAACAGAAGACAGCACCTCTCTGTCGGTCGCATCATTTGTGTTGTCTGCTGAATTACCTGTGACCTGGTTGGCCGTCGCCTGCTGAGGCTGAGCAGTCTCGGGATCCCCCGTGCGGCTTGGGACATTTGTGTTGTCGACAGTGGCATCTGTGTTAGCGACGGTGGCATCTGTGTTAGCGACGGTGACATCGTTGCTTTGGGTGGCCTGTGCAACTTGAGGTTGATTCTCCTCCTGTTTTGCAGGCATTGGGTCCTCAATGTCCCGTTCTCCAGCCATGCTGATCCGCACGGCGGAAACGTCGAAAACAAACTGTGCCGCGCTGCCCTCAGTCTCCGGCGGCAGCATGGTGGTGCACACGTCCTCGTACCGCGGGCAAGTGATGTTACCGTTCCCATTGAACTTACCGTCCACCTTCAGGAACCCCCCCTCCGGGCACAAGGAATACGTGGGGGCACCAGCGTACTGCACATACACCGACCTCTCCTTGCACGTTACGTGCACGCAGACGTCGCCAACCTCGTTTCCCAAGACAGTCAGATCGTTGCCCTTCACACACCGCGAGTTCTCACCGACCAGACTCCCCGGCATGTTGTTCTGGTTGCCATCTACACAGCTGTAGCCTTTGCTTGCGACAATAATGGGGCAGTAGTCCATCATGTCCTCCCGCCTTCCACCAAGAATCTTGCCACCATCCCTCGGGGTTTTGAAGTAGCTGTATATATCAGGAAGGTTTTCGTACTCTTTAGTAGCACACTTCCCCAACGCCTGACGGTCAGACGTGCACCGCAGCATAGCATCATCAGGTTTTTCGCAGAACATGCTGGGGTACTTAGACGCACCATCCTCAGCACACTTCCTTTTCTGTAAAAACTCGCATTCAGCACCTTTTCCCCAGCTCATCGGCTCCGCCTTCGCCCAATCGACCTGATAATACCCCAGATCAGCGAACGCTGAAAGTGTCAGTCCTGTGTAGTATCCAGCGCCAACAAGACCTGCCATCAACTCGTCCTTCGCAACGAGGCGCTTCCAGTGGGAACTCACACCAAACTTTGTGGACAACTCCCACTCAGCCCATTTACTCCCTCGTTTCTTCCACTTGCTCTCGTCAAGAGACTCTATTTCTGTTCTTCCATTAGAAAGAGTCGACAACAAATTAAAAGCACTATTTTGCGGCACTTCCGCTGGCTGCCCATCTGCTGTCCACGTCATACTGTCCTCCATCTCCATGCCATAAAAGTTCTTGCATTTGTAGTGATACGATCCCCATAATTTTATCTTCGCCGCATCAAAAACAAAGACCTTCTTTTTGCGGGCGATCTTGGCCGTCACTCCGCCCTTCCCATTCTTCTTCGCTTCTTTATGCATGGTCTCCACGTTGAACCCAAGGGTGTGCGCAATCTCGTGTGCGGCGACGCGGACGGCCTGTGACGTGCGTGCGATGTGGCGCGGGCTGTAGTTGATCACGCCAATCAGCGGCCGCCCATTGGGGTGCACCGCGCACGTCGCCGCCCACGCAAAGGCGCCATCAGCGGTCGGCGCAGCAGTGGCGTACAGCACCATGTCGACGTCGTCAACACCCTCAGTGTGGTGCTCTTCAGGGATGTTCAGCTCACCGCAGGGATTGTTATCGTTGAAGTTCGGGGCAACAACACGGTACTGTGATGGCTTCACGTACAGGCGGCCAGAGTGCAGCTTCACAGCCTCGGGGAGGATCGTGTGCTCCAGAATCTTCTTCTTCTCCTCTGTAAGGACATCATTCGCGGTGCAGCTCATTGTGTTCCCGAAAATATTTACGTGCTTATCCCCTTCATTAGTGCAGTTGTGACCCTTCATCGGATCCACCATGAACACCTTGATACGGAGAGGTCTGTAACCCGCCTCTGGCAACGCGAGCCGATTGTTTCTCGTAGAATTGGGAAGCTTGAAGTCCGTTTTTATCATATAACGAGTTGAATCAGCCAATACAGTTTGCATCGGAGTGCTCGCAATAGGTGTCACTGTCTGAACACCAGGCAGTTTATTAGATACGTAGTCGTAGATGCAGCGGTGGTGCTCCGACACTGCGAGAGTGCTGCCGGCGCAGTGCACAAGGAGCA
>NW_008826820.1:2634-4451 GCF_000691245.1 Trypanosoma grayi
CACACACACACACAAGTGAGTGGGCGGCAAGGGAAACACACCGAAGGGAATTAAAGAGCCGCAGCACACATGCGCTCAACACAAATCTTCTGCACAAAGCAAGTCTCTTAATAAAGAATCGACACCCAATCAAATTGCATGCAGACATCCTGCTACTGCAGTGTGGATATACTCGCACACACACACACACAGAATAAAAGGGTTATCGTACTCCTCGAGCACATGCAGGCAGAAATGCAAAGCAATTAGGATTAACGCACCCTCCACACCACACACACACAGAGAGAAACAAAAGAAACGACCACACAAAGGGGCAGCAGTTGAGCCCCAAGCAATCATTACGAAGAAAAGGGGGATAAATACACCCGCCATGAGCTCGCAGTACAGACAGAGAAAGAGAGCGAGGAGGCATTTTGCTTGTCCACGATGCTCATCACGCAGCCGCCACTCCAAACAACGCCAGCAGAAGCAGCGGTGCATGCAACCACACAGGACTGAAGCTGTTGTCCGCATTCTGCGTATCTTTGGCCGTTTCAGTCAGTGAAGTGTCACTGGGTTTCAGTATTGTCTCTCCTGGGGTATTGGGAGAATGAGGTGCGGAAGATGGCTGCGCTTGCACAGCATCATTTTGTTTACTTGCACCTTGAAGAGCAGAAGCCGAAGTAGGATCCGTATTGGCGCGATCCTCAACCGAGGTGCCAGTTTCGGGAGTCTGCGCTGTTGAAGGCGAACCACCAGAATTGGTTGTGTCACTGTTTGCGGTGGGGTTGACAATAGTGTCATTCCCCACTGTGTCGGACCGTTCCTCTTCCCTGGGCTTGGCGTCGGGTGAAAAATTATCGGTGTCAGCGGTGGGCGAAAGATTGTTGTCACTCAGAGTTGATTGGGAGGTGGATGTGTGCTGTTCAGTTCCCACTTGTTGTCCGTTCAGGGGTTCAATTACTTTTGGAGCACTGACGTCGACTTCGCCATTTTCGTTACGAGACTGCTCCCCCTGCAGACGTTCAGTTTGAGCTTGGGTCTGTTGCTGCATAGACTTCACAGGAGTGGAGCAAGCCCTTCCATCGGTCGTGGTTTCAGTGCAAGTCGTCGTCACCTCATGAACTTGTCCACTGCCCACACCAACAGCCCCAGCACCTGGATGATTGAGCTGTTCACGTTTCAGCTCGTTCTCGAGAGGTACACACTCTGGTAACCCTACTTCTGCAGGATTTTTGCAAGTCACTGGGTTTTTAGCTCCTGCTCCAACATACTCAGTGCCATGCAGGCAGCTCTTTCCATCAGGTGTTTTAGCAGCGCTGGAAGACTTGCACTCTCCAGCCACGGGAGTAAGAGTGATAGGAACAACACCACGACCCGGTTGAGGTTGTGACGGACAACGAATCATCCCGCCCTCAAGCGAGCAAGTAGCAGGATCATCCCAGCCCCCATCACCCAAAATACTTGCAGGGGGAGAGACCAACGCTCCCTTTCCGGTAGTCGAGCACTGTATGCCCGAAGAGCCACCGCAAGACGAAGAAGTCTCCTGACCAGTTGCCGCAGAAACACCAGCACACCACACGCAGAGCAAACACACAAAGAGGATACCGCGCATCATCGCCACTGTCAAAATGCCACTCCGCAGAACACAAAAAAAGAAAAAGTAGCAGGAAGTGCACAACACCAAGAACGGAACACAATAACTAAAAATTCAGTTCAACACCTTCATTTACAAGCAAGCCTTCACCAACACGAAAAAAATTTAATTAGCATTAAGCCGAAGAGCAAAACAGACAAAGTGTGTTGTGCCCACAGGAGCACTCCCCAACAGCAAAGCA
>NW_008826821.1:0-4450 GCF_000691245.1 Trypanosoma grayi
TTTTTTTTTTGTTTCTTTCCGCATTGGTGGGTGGATTTTCAAAAGTTTTCTTGTTCTTTTGTTAATTTTTGTTTTTGTTTTGTTGCGTGATGGCAGGGCTTGCTTCCCCACCGCCGCCGCCACCTGCGACACGTGCCGCTGCTGCTGGTGGCGGGGGCGTGGGGGAGAGAGGGGCGGATGCAAACATCAGACAGACCTGAGGCAGAGGGAGGGGTATCAGAAACCGGAAGGGAGGGGACCAATAAATAAATAAATAAATAAAATAGGGACGAGGAATGGGGGAGATACAAACAACTACAAGAAGCGCATTCTGCCGTTAAGTTTGTTTTTTTGTTTGGGGGGGGGGGGGGGGTGGNGGGGGGGGTTGCATTTTGAGAACTGCTCTTCACCTCCTTTTTTTTCTCCTTGTGAGCATTCCTTCTTCCCTGTAGACTTAAGCTTTCCTGGCTGTCCTCTTCTTGTCGCAGAAGACGGAAAACCGTTCAGTGCGAGCCCTGCGGCGAGGGTGACAAAAATACCTCAAAATGCGCCCCCACACCCAAAATCCATCGTGCTTTGGTGTTTCGGCTCGTGCGTGCTTCAGGTGCGATTCCTCACATTCTTCACCCGCCTGCAGCCGGCCCTAGTTGACCACGAGGTACATGCGCGGGCGCAGCGGGCTGTACGGGTTGTGCATGTAGCGCTGCTGCTGTCGCCCCCACTCACCCACCGCGAGTTGCACCGCGGACGGAGTGCAGCACGTGCTGCTGTCACCGCACAAGAGCAGCGTAGGGGTAAGCACGGGCGGCCGCAGCGGCCGCAGCGTGTGGCGTACAACCGGCGGCTGCGTGGTATTGGGCGTGATAGTTTGCGGCACCATCGGCGTGTCGCGGAGCGCGTCAGTCCCGTTCGGCTGTGCCGACGTGCTGCTGCGCGTGCTCGAGTCTATCAGGCACATGCTGGTGCTCGCCGACGACTTGGCTGGCGTGGCGACCTCGCTCGGCTGCGTGGTGCGAGCGCCGTGCGTGCGCTTGTTCTGGTGATCCTCAGCGAGCTTCACCATGAGCGGGATGCGGCGGCACGACGGGTACGGCCGCGTGTTGTGAATGGCCTCCGCCGCCTTCTCCGCCACACCCTCCATGAGGAACGCTACAAACGCGATGCGGCGCTCCAGCCGCTTGTCGCCGACACTGGCGGTGTCCTTGTGTAGCGTGACGCTGCCGACAGGCCCAAAGCGGCTGAAGAGGCGCGCCAAGTCTTCCGCAGTGACGTCGAGTGGTATATTCCGCACGAAAAGCTTGAAGATCTTCTTGCGGGCCTCGCCAACAGGAGCGTCGTCGTGCTGCTTCTTCGCCCAATGCACTGAGATGGTGCGGCCGTGTATGAGGCGACCATGGCAGTACTGAAGTGCAGCGCGGGCCTGGTCCGCCGTGGCGTAACGCACAAAGGCGGTGCCAAGATTCTCGCCGGTGTGGATGTTGCGCATCACAGCCGCGGAGACAATCTCACCGTAGGGGGAAAATATGCGCTTTAGATCGGCCTCATTGATTCGGGACGAGAGCTTGCGTATAATGAGGTTGGTGTTGCTCTGATCCGCGGTCGGTGTGAGTTTGCTCTCCGAGAGCTTAACGACCCCCTTCTTCCTCCTTGGCTTGTCCTGGGCCTGTGGCCTGGTTTGCTGTTGCTCGTGGCTGTCGGACGCCTGCACCATATGCTCGGAGGCGTCCTCGGCCGCGCCCTCGCTGACTTGGCCCGACAAATATCCGTCGAACAGCGGAGCCGGGCATGTGGGCTGTGGCTCGCTGCTGTTTGCGACTTCAACCACATTCACTTCTTCAGACGTCATTGTTGCCTCCATTAGATGGCAGGATATTCTCTGGCTTTTTTTTGTGGTCTAGCGCTTTCAGTTGCTACTACCAACTCGTGTGTGTGTGTGTTTCAGTGATATACAAGTAGAGACGAATCAGACGAAAAAGGGGGCGGAAGCGATGTGAGAGTGCAGCAGGTCAGTCGAGCAGGGGCACCGAGGGCAAACAGTAAATCCAACAAATTATCATCGTACGCCATGCCCTTGCACAGCAGTAGCAGTTTTCGTGATGAAAGATATGCGTAAGACGTCATAGCGGCAGTGGATGTGGCAGAGAGCCAACTGTGAAGAGATGAAAAGCGAAACTGCTCAGAGCAACACCAATAGAATTTCCGCTCCACGAGGAGACTATCTGCGTGAATGGGTGCGCTTTTCCTTTTTTTGTGTGTGTTTCACCACTCGCCCTCACTTTCTCTTTCCCTCTACATCTCCGCATTTCTGTGTCTGATTCTCTGACTGTTGGGCAGTGACCCTGGTAATGAACCGAGCAGGAGGTCGCAAAAAAAAAAAACAAAAAGAAAAAAGGATCACCCGCGCCACCACACAGCAAGCCGTATATGACGTGAAAGTAAGTGAAGACACAAGTCGTGACATTAGTATCTATATGAATCAGATGTCGTGAAGAATATTTGTACGCCTCTAACAATTTACAACGGGAGGGACTTCACACGTGTGTGTGGTGTGTATGTGTACGCACCTCACACGACATCATCCCCCTGCGAACAAACGAACAAAAATAAATCAGAACCAACGAGAACAAGCTTCCCCTCCCACAACCTACCTTAGACCGACCGGAGAAATGGCCGACGTGCTTCCAGCATGCTTCGCTCCCGCCGTCACACCCGCCCCTTCTTCTCCCGGTGGCAGGTCGTCCACGGGTGTTGCAGCACCTCCGCCATTGTTGGCCGCGCGTCAGGGTCCTTCTGCAGCATCGCCAGCACCAAGTCCCGCGCCAGCGGCGACATTGGCACACCGTCGCCCAAGTGCGGCGCCGCCTCGCGTATCGCCGCGAGCGTGTCTTGCTGCGACACACGATAGAAGGGCGGCGCGCCGACCAGCATCTCCACCAGCATGACGCCGAGCGACCACACATCGGTCTTGAAGGTGTGCGGCAAGCCACACAACATCTCTGGCGACAGATAGTCCAGCGTACCGCACACCGTCAGCCGGCCCCTGTCGCCACTCCGCTCCCCGGCATCGTCCTTGTCGTTGCTGTTGGCAGGACCTAACGAGAGAGCCACACCGCCGCCGCCGCTGCCGCCGCCGCTGCGCGTTGTTGGATCGTTGACGGTTTTGCTCCATCCGAAGTCCCCCAGCCGCGCGACACCGTGCGCGTCGAGGAGCATGTTCTCCAGCTTCAAATCGCGGTGGGCAATGCCGTGGCGGTGCAGGTACACCAGCGCTCGCGCCGCCTGCCGCAAGTAACGCGCGGCCCGCCGCTCGTCAAAGCGCCCCTGCGGCATTGTCTTAATTTTTTGCAGCAGTGTGCCGCGCGGACACATCTCCAGCACGAGCACGACGCTCTGCGGAGTCACGTAGTAGCTGAGCATACGAACCACGTTGGGGTGGCGCAGTCGGCGGTGGACGTTGATCTCCCATTGCAGCTGCTTCTCCAAATTGAGGTCGCGCAGCCGCCGCCGCGAGAGCTCCTTCAACGCGACGATCTGCTGTGTGGGTAAGTGGCGTGCGGCGACAACGACCGAGTAAGAGCCATCGCCCAGAACCTCCAGCCGCTCAAAGTCCTCATCACGAATGTCCTCCTGGCGAATGACAAGTTGCTGCCGCTCCTTTTCGGGTCGTGGGTCCTGTTGTTCCTGCTGAGACCCAAGCAATCCCTGAGACAGACACTCCACCTCTGACGCGGCGCGTGTCAACTGCGTGTATGAGGAGTTCAGCGACGACAGCTGTGAGTTAGTCTCCGACCCCGACGGGCGGAAGCCGCCAACACGGGTGCGCCACGTCTCCTGCTGCGCCCGCTGCACATCCACCGCGCGGTACTGCTGCATTCCCCCACACCCACACCCTATTACCTATTGGAGTGTTGGCCTGCTTCGATTCGTGTAATTTTTTGTTGATGCTGCTGTTGCTTCTGCGAGGCGACAGCAGGCACGCACAGTTGTGGAGGCTGCAACGACAAACCAGCAGCCACAGAGGCCCGGAGAAGCACACCAACTGCAGACCCACCAGAGAAGTATGGACAAGAGAAAAACAAAACAAAAAAACGACAAAGAGAATACCTCCGTACACAGACGCCCATGGAGAGAAACACATAAAGTCAGAACTCAAAAGCACCCATTCCCACGGCGCTTATTTGTCGTTGTTGTTTTGCTTTCTTTCCTTCTTTTTCTTTTCCATTTGAACCACTTTGTATTTCTCTTCACGCCTCCAGTTTAGCTCAACCACTCGTTCAGGTACGCGCAGCTGCGCGGGTTAATGACACCGATGCCGCTTGCGGAGCACACCGGCAGCTGCGCACAGCCTAGACATGGCAAGCCGACCGCCGGCATTGCCCATGCTCCGGGCTGCGCGACGGCCGCTGGGCCCCACAACCCGCCGGCGAGCAGAGACGCGTGCGGTTCGCGCCCATCGTCGACTTGTGCCGCC
>NW_008826822.1:0-4442 GCF_000691245.1 Trypanosoma grayi
AGACAGGGAGGCAGAGAATGAGAAGCTGGCAGAGGATCTTGCGCAGAGGGAGGCAGAGAATGAGAAGCTGGCAGAGGACCTTGCGCAGAGGGAGGCAGAGAATGAGAAGCTGGCGGAGGACCTTGCGCAGAGGGAGGCAGAGAACGAGAAGCTGGCGGAGGACCTTGCGCAGAGGGAGGCAGAGAACGAGAAGCTGGCAGAGGACCTTGCGCAGAGGGAGGCAGAGAATGAGAAGCTGGCGGAGGGCCTTTCACAGAAGGAGTCTGAGAACGAGAAGCTTGCTGACGATCTGAATGAAATTGATTCTAAGCTGCGAGCAGCAATGGAGGCGTTGAATGCTGGTTCCAAGGATGGTGGTGACGCCGTTCACATGCTTGAGGGTTTTATGGAGAATGTGGCTGCAGCACGTGCGTCCGAGAGAGAGGCACTGGAAGCTTTGAGGGCTTCAGAAAATGAACTGGAAGAATTGAAGGTGCTTGCGGCTAACGAACAGGATAGGCTTAATGCCGAGGTGGGTTCGCACATAACGGAGAAGGAAAAACTGGCGGAGGACCTTGCGCAGAGGGAGGCAGAGAATGAGAAGCTGGCAGAGGACCTTGCGCAGAGGGAGGCAGAGAACGAGAAGCTGGCGGAGGACCTTGCGCAGAGGGAGGCAGAGAATGAGAAGCTGGCAGAGGACCTCTCAGACAAGGAGGCAGAGAATGAGAAGCTGGCGGAGGACCTTGCGCAGAGGGAGGCAGAGAACGAGAAGCTGGCGGAGGACCTTGCGCAGAGGGAGGNAGAATGTGGCTGCAGCACGTGCGTCCGAGAGAGAGGCACTGGAAGCTTTGAGGGCTTCAGAAAATGAACTCGAAGAATTGAAGGTCCTTGCGGCTAACGAACAGGATAGGCTTAATGCCGAGGTGGGGTCGCACATAACGGAGAAGGAGAAACTGGCGGCGGAAGTGGGTAATGTTAGGAAAAGGCTTGAGGAAGCCCTGGATTCTGTTGCCGGGTCACAGAAGGACGGTGAAGAGATTGCGAATTTGCGCCGTATGCTTAATGAGTCCGAGGATCTTATTGACAGCAAAAACGGGCAGCTTCACGTTCTCAATAAGCGCATTGAGGGACTCGTTGGAGAGCTCAATTCAAAGCGGGACGAACTGAGTCAGGTCATTGCGCAGTTGGACGACTTTGTGGCGAAGTTTGAGAAGGCTCGTGAGGGTGAAAAGGCGGCCGTTGAGAAGCTGGCTGCGCGAGATGAGGAATTCTGTGAATTGCAACTGGCAAGAGATGATGAGCGTGCCGAGCACGAGCGTGCTGTTTCGTTGATGCAAGAACAGTTGGAGCATCTTCGTGACCAACAATTAGAAAACGTTTCGGCGTTCGAGAAGTACCAGGGTGATTTGGCGGACCTTCGCGAGGCGCTGCAGGCTGCGGATGCTGCGTTAGCGGACAAAAACAAAGAGATTGACATCGTGCGGGAGCAGTTGATTGCGCAGCGGGAGGAGATAGTTTCGCAGCGGGAAGAAGCGCAGGCAATTGTGGATGAATTGGCCTCTGAGCGTGATAGAAAGTGCGAGGAGGTGAGCGACTCGTTGAAGAAGCTGGAAGAGTTTGTGGAAATGCTGCAGGAAGCCCGTGAATCGGAAGAAGAGGCGGTTCAACGCCGCGAAGAGGCGGAGAGGTCGCTTTACGATACCCAGAAGGAGTTGGAGAAACTCCGCTCTGTGCAGGCGCGGGAGGTCCCCCACGAGGAGTCGGAAGTGGGCGCACTGCGTGCTGCCTTGGATGAGGCGTACGACATGCACGAAGAGGCGGAGGTCGAGATAAAGAACCTGAAGGAGGCGGTGAGGCTGCTGATGGATGCGCTTTCGCATAACCAGGCGGCATTCAACTCGGCTTCGGGTGTTATAGAGGACGCCTGTGGTACACTAACGAAACTGGAGTAGATCTGCTCGTTCCCTTTTCAAATACCGCGAGACTACTGAGAATAAGGGCCTTTGTGGTCGCGATCGTAGAATTAGGAATTGGGTTTGTTCGTTTTTGTTTTTTGTTTCTCGTCTTTCCCCTTGGCGCGGAGCTTTCAACAAGGATGGCACTCGGTGTTCTCTATTCTATTCATGAATGAAGGTGAAAGGTGTTGCGTGTGTGTTTCTATTCTCCATTTCTTCCCTTTACTCTCTTTTTTTGGTGGGTCAAAATGCTAGGTTTATAGGATTCGCTATGCTTCTCTGAGCCAGGGTGGCAGGAAGGATTTCGGTGGCCTGGCGAGCGAGAACTGGTGTCACCGTGTGTGTGTGTGTGCAGGGGGAGGAGGAGGAGGCTATTCGTGCGTGGGCTTTGCGTCATTCACGAGTGAAAGAGACTGCTCCAATGCTGAAAAGCTTCTTCCTCCCCCACCAGGCATGAAGACGACAGAATGGGACGGTTGTGGACTATGTGCTATATATCCCCACTCACGTACTTCATCCTCTTGCAGTGGTGGGGGTGTATTTGGATTCATCTATTCCTAAGCAGCATTCCTGTAGTTTCATTCTCTGCGGATGGATTCAATGTGCTGCTTTATCGGAAGAAGGGAAAGATTGAGAAATATCAGTTTTTTTTGTTTGTTTGTTTGTTTGTTTGTTTTTGCTTGGCAGTTCGTAGTCATGGGTGTACTGCCACGGAATAATAGAAGCATATAGTTTACATGAACTCAGTGGGCCACTGCTGCTGCTGTGAGGCGTACCTTTCTTTCTCTCAAATTTGCCTTCTCATATCTTCTAGTTTATTTGCAATAAGAGGATTCGTCTCTGGCGCCGAATACAGAAGAAAAAGAAAACAAGACTCCTTGAACAAGATTTCCATCATCCAAGATGTCGGCACCTGGGCCGGTCACTCTTTTTCAAGGTAAGTTCAAGCTGAGCCGCCTCTTGGGCAAGGGAGGTTTCGGAGAGGTCTATGCTGGCGTGCAGGTCTCGACGGGAGAACCCGTGGCGGTAAAACTTGAACGCATCAAGGGCCGTTGCTTTCTCTTTCATGAGGCCCGCGTGATGCAGGACATTCAGAACTCCACACCCAATCGTGCCGCTCCAGGCATTCCGGAACTCAAGTATTTTGGTCAAGAAGGAGATTTTAGAATTCTCATCATGTCTATGCACGGGCCATCATTAGAGGACCTCCACGCAAACCTTGGACGATTCTCCCTAAAAACGACGGTGATGCTTTCGGATGAAATGATATCACGCCTGGAGTTTCTCCACTCCGTTGGGTATATACACCGTGACTTGAAACCAGATAATTTTCTGTTGGGTGTGGGGAAGCTTGCACGCCACATCTACTTGATTGACTTGGGCCTCAGCATTCGGCATCGCTCCTCGGATGGGGTACACCGCGAGATGGCGACTGGTAAGAGCTTCGTCGGTACCTCACGGTACGCATCCTTGCGCACACATCAAGGCTTCTCGCAGAGCCGCCGCGATGACATGGAGCAGCTGGTGTACGTTCTTATCTACCTCTACCGGGGCCACCTCCCTTGGTCAGGACTGCAAATCAAGGATCGTGAGGCGAAGGAGAAAGCCATTGGCGAAATCAAGCAAAAGTTAACAGCCGCTCAAATATGTTCCAAATGTCCCCGACAATTTGAAGATCTTTTAATTTATGCTCGCAAGATGGAATACACCGAGGGTCCGCAATATGAGATGTGTCGGATACTCATGTCGTCTGTTTTTGGCGCCATTGGACCAAATGTGAAGCACGACTACCAGTACGACTGGGTGACTGTAAGGATGAAGGAGAATGATTCCCATTACTTCATCCCCGAAACGAAGACAGGAGATAACAAGGTCAACGTAAAGAAAGAGAGTGAGCCAAATGAAAAGGATATACTGTTGAGCAGTGCAAAGGCGCAAGTCGTGTTCTCTGGTTTCGCCTCGAGAACATCTCAAAAGGCCGCTTTGGTAAACGAAAAGTGAAATCTCGTGACAGTTACGTGTGTAAGTATGTGTGTGTGTGTGTGTGTGTGTTTCTCCTTAAGTGGAATGAAAACCAGAAGTTCGCTTCTGTCGTTTTCTCTTTTTTTTTCTTGCTTTCACCAGGTGTCTTCTTTTTTTAGTGGCCTTATTCTTTTGCTATGCTGTTGGTGATTTTTGAACTTCCTCTTTGTTTGTTTTTCGCCTCCACTGCGCACTGATACGCGCAACCGTGCCGTGGCGAGCACCTATACTACCACTGAATATCTGAACGTGGATGGCGTGAAGACCGACGAAGAAAAAAAAAATGTACGCCCCTTTCCCGTATGTATTGTAAGCGGGAGTGCACACAATACGGTGTTGGCAAGCCTTTGCCGATTCATTGCTATGTGGCATGTCCTTCTGGTCCCAGTTGCCTCTTGTTGGAACACGTTTTGTTTCCTTTCATTCTCACGCTGACCCACCCCCTCTTTACGTTTCGTTTTCTTTTTTCTTTTCTTTTTTTTTTTT
>NW_008826823.1:0-4439 GCF_000691245.1 Trypanosoma grayi
GCAGAGGGGGAGGCCACTGCCGCAGCGGAGAGGGCAAAAGAAGTGGCAGATCTTGCGCGGAGAGTGGTGGCGTTGTGCGGTAGTGTCGTGGAGGGAGCCAAGAGTGCAGTAGAGAGCTTCTTGGGGGTAGTGGAACTTGCAGGCCATGGAGCAGCTAAAGCTGATGAGGCAGACGGGGACGCGAGGTTTGCCGCATTAAACGTCCAGAACAGTCAGGTATCAAGGTGCGTAAAGGCGGAAGAGGGCGCTAAAAAGGCAGCAGCAAAGGCTGAGGAGGCGCTGAAGAGGGCCACGAAGGCAAAAGAGAGCCTTTTAAAGGGTGAGGAGAATGCCCAGGCGGCTGTGAATAAGGCGGGAGAGGTGGCGGCGCGTGCTGAATCTGCTGATAAGCTTCTTGAAAGGGCGACGGGCAATGCCAAGGAGGCAGGGAGACTCGCTACTGCCGCGTTGAATGCAGCGGAAGCCGACTGGCTACGGCTGGCTGAGGATGAGGCGCAGCGGGCACAGCAGCAGAAGCAGGAGGCGAAGGTTGCAGGCGCGGGTGGTGGCTCCCACGGCACACCACCGGCAGCGGGGGGCGGCGACACTCCGTTGGCCGCCGCTCCTTCCCGTGGGACTGCAGTGTCCTCTCCAGCACAGGGCGGGGGTGAGGCGCCGATGCCGAGCGGGCGAAGCCTGGGAGAGAGTCAAGGCTCCGCCGACCTCGTTGAAGCGGGGATCGGGCGGGCCGGCGCTGCTGAACTGGTGCCGGGGACAAATACGGAAAGCATGGGTACACGTGATGTGCGTGATGTGAGTGTTGCCTCCCCGCCAGAAGGCACGGCTGCGGACGCTGTGAGTGTGCCTGAGCCTGTGGTGGAGGGAAGGTTGCAGGAGAGTGGCAGTGCCGACGGCGGCGGCGGCTCAGCGTTGCTACGCCCATCGTTGCTTGTTCTTCTGCTTGGGGCGCTGACCTGTCTGGCTGTGTGCTGAGCTGTGTGTGTGTGTGTGTGTGTGTCGCAGGGATTCTTTTTTAATTGCTCCAAGCTGTGAGGCGTGAGTTCTGATGGCCGACACCTTTGGCTCTTCTCGTGTTCCAGCTGTTTTGTGGGATGTGTGGCTTTCCACTAAATAATGATGATTTCTGCGGCCTTGTGTGCCGCTAGAGTCAACACTCCTTCTTTGTTTTTTGTTTTATTTTGCTTGGGCTTTGCTTTGCGCATGAACGTGAGTGCGCCGCCCCTCGATAACTGTTTCCATTGCGTGCCCCGCTGCTGCTGGGGGTTATTGCCTCCACTGCCATGCGGTGAGCGGCGTGAACGCGGGCGTGTCGATGATCTCGATGTTGTTGTTAAGGTCTGCTGGGTGTGCAAAACGGCAGACACTAAGATTCTTTTCGTTTCATTGCTGGCTCACTGCGGTGCGTCTGGGCTGACCCCTTAATGCTCCGCGATCATCCCTGTGCTCGATGTCGCAAGGGAGGAGACCGTGCTTCTGTGGTGTTGTTCTTGATTGGGCTTTGCTTTGCACTGTGATGTGCGTTGGCCACGCGCCATTTTCTTTAATTTAATGTGCGATAACACACACGCACACACCATAGGCTCGTGGGAGAGCGGCTGAGGCTACGGGCCCGCCTTCTCGCAGCTTTGTTTGTTTCTTTGCGTCCGGTGCGGTGCTGCCGTGTGCTGTGCTCCTTTGCATCGGTGTGCGGACACCGCGTGAATGCAGACCCGCATGCATACGTGTGCGAGGAGCGAAGCGCAGCAGTGCACGATTGCGGAGGTGTGCGGCGGCACCGCAGTTGTTTCCGTCTTCCCTCCTTTTTGTTTGGGGTTTGTTTGGGTGGAGGTGCTGTGTGGGGCTGTGTGGCGCTCAATAATCTGTGTGCGGTGAGTGGTGTTGGCGTTGGTGCTGTGGTGCCGCCCGAGTCGCGGTGCTCCTCTCTGCTGGTCTGTGTGCGGGTGCGGCTGCAGTGGGCTGCGTGTGCTTCTTCTCTTGCTCACCGACAAGCGACTTCAGTGATACTGCTGACAGTGACGATGCTGCGCCACGTGCTGTGCTTGGTGGTCCTCACGCTGTGCTGCTGCACGTCTGTGTGCGTGGCTGCTGCTGGTGCACCTCAGGAGGCAGGTAAATTGCAGCTTGTAAACGGCGGCGCGACGATAACACTGACGGAAACAGTTGAAACCGGCAACTGCACAGCATCGCCCCCTCCCCCTCCGGCTACTGGGGTAAACAAGGATGTTACTATCTCCACTAAGGTTGCTTTGAGGAAGAAGGAGGGTGAATCACAAGAACCGACAGAAATGGCAAATGGTCCGTCTATGACAGTCAAAGTTCCCGATGGGTACAAATTGACGCTGAAGACCTCACTGGATGTTAAATGCACGAAGAAAGCAGGAGATAGTTCTAGCACCGCTGGAAAAAGCTGCCCAGTGACGGACACTAAAGCAGCTGACAGCGACACCATCACTTATGTTGTTGCTGTGAAGCCCACTACTTCTGACCAGCCTGCTGTAAATACTCCGGAGACACAAAACCATGAAGTGAAGGTCCCACCTGAGCACGATGTGAACATTGTGGCGAAACTTGTGGCTGCATGCGTTCCGCCACCTACAAGTGAGCCACCTCTTCCAACAATACCGAAAGCAAATCCTGACCCTCGAGAAAAGGACACGCTTGACAGCAAATTGCCTGATTTAGGCCCTACTTCACCCGAATCTCCCCCACTTGATGACGATTCCATCACAACAGAAAGGCGCAAAGGGAAGACTCAGGAAGGAGCGCAACTTCCACAAGACGGCACCAAATCACTTGACACCGCCACAAGCAGAGAAAAAGTAAACGGTGAACGCACCGGTGGAGAAAAGGGCAGCGATGCCAGCAACAAAGTCACTCCTCCAACTTCCAGCGAGGCAGAGGGCACAGAAACAGACAACTCCGTCACAGTGAGTGACGCCGACCACACTGCCCCCACAGCCACACCTCAATCAGGGACCAACACCGAAGGGGCTCCCAACGCTGATGCCGGTACGTCCACCTCTGCGGGAGAGGGCGTGAACCTTCCTGACCGCAACACCGACGCCAGCAGCAGCAGCAGCACTGCATGGGTGCGTGCCCCACTGTTGTTGCTGCTTGCCTGCGTGGCCGTGTTGTGAGACGTGCCTGTGTGAGCGTGCAGGGGGCGACGATGGCCTCGTAATAATTGCGTTGAGTCCCGAGGGCTGCGTTCTTCATTATAAAGATTCTTTTGTTTTCATTTCATTGCTGCCCCGTTGTGGGCTGGGCGCTGTTTAATTCACCTGTGATTGCACTCACTTGTGCTGTGTGTGTGTTGTCCGGGAGGCGTCTGTTTGTTTCTTCTCTGGGTGTGTTGGGGCTTTGCTTGCTGCTGGGCGTTGTGTGCGGCCTGCCCTCTAACTGATATCACTTGTTGGGTGGTTCACTGTGCTGCGGTGCACTGTGTTGGTGCCGTGTCCCTCTCGCTCTCTGTGTGTGTGCCACCTGCTGTGCTCCTCCTCTCCCCCGCAGACACAGGTGGTCCCAGGCTCCATTGACGCTGATGCTGCGCCACGTGCTGTGCGTGTTGGCCCTCGCGCTGTGCTGCTGCACCTCTCTGTGCGTGGCTGCTGCCGCTGCTGAGCTCCCAGGTGAGTTGCAGCTTGCTACTGGCGACGCGAAGATAACGCTGACTGGGGCAGTTGATGCCACTAACTGCAGGCCGCAGCCCACATCAACGACTGGGGAAACCAAGACGGTTACCATTTCCACTGCGGTTACTTTCGCGAAGGGTGCCTCAGAAGAAAAAAAAATAATTCCGGATGTACCGTCTGAGACAGTCAAAGTTCCCGTTGGGCACAAGTTGACGCTGAAGACCTCACTGGATGTTAAATGCACGAAGAAAGATAAAGCTAGTTCCAGCACCGCTGAAGAAAACTGCCCATCGGCGGAAGCTGAAACAGCTGACAGCGACACCATCACCTATGTTTTTACTGTGACGCCCACTACTTCTGAGCAGACTTCTGACAAGATTCCGGAGACACAAACGCGTAAAGTGAAGGTCCCAGCCGGGTCCGAAGTGAAGCTCATTGCGAACGTTGTGGCTACGTGCGCTGCTGTATCAGTGACTCACTCATCAACACCGTCCACACAGCTCAGATCTCCCGGTGGAGGAAGAGGGGAGTCCCTTGATAGCGACGACCCTGAGAGAGCTCTTACCACACAGAAATCTCAACCATCCGAGCAAAAACCTCTCAAAACAGAGACAGACAATCATCAGACTCAGGGCGGACAGACGCCTCAACAATCCAACACTCCAGTGGGTGACCCCTCCACGGGAGATCCAAGGCAAACTGATCAAGTTGATGCCGGTGAAAGTAGCAATGCAGAAAGCAAAGACGTCCCCGCTCCAACTTCCAGCGAGGCAGAGAGCACAGAAGCAGACAACTCCGTCCCAGTGA
>NW_008826824.1:0-4436 GCF_000691245.1 Trypanosoma grayi
CGACAGGCGCCTCCGCACCAGCGGCGGCAACGCCCCAAAACGCGCAAACCGGGCGCGGTGGCCGAACCAGCCCCGGTCCCGAGGGGGGGGCGGGGGGATTCGCTTGAAACCGATGCGCGGCGCCGTGCAAAGGAGAGGCCGGGCTAACAAGGCACCTTCGCCCCTTTCACCCCCAGCAATGCCAAAACGCAGAACGCAAACGGCCGCGGGAGAATGAAGAGAAGGCCAAGACCCGCTTTTTTCATGTGAGCACTTTGGGCCCAGAGCCCTTTTCAAGGCAGGGCTGCTTCCCCAGACCCGTGCCAAGCATCGCTCCCCAGAAGAGCCGCCACAACCAGCGACGCCACGACCCACACTATATTGCCCAATATGTCGCAGCATCATGGGCAACCCTGGTGGAATGGCGATCCACATGAAATGCAAGCACCCCGGCGGACTGAATAATAGAACGCAAGGGCAAAAAAAAACACCAAGACCCCTCAAGCGAGATAGAGGGGAAGCGCTTCCCCCACACGGCAAGAAAAAGAGCAGAAAGAATGCGACGAAGCATTATCCCATCTTTCAAACCGCACATGAACAGAGGCATTCCTCATGGCAGAATCGCCGGCAAAGCACGAGGGAAAGAACCCCATACCGCCAGAAAAGCGGAAGGAAACTCAATGCATGGTGCGATTGAAATGATTAGCTCATAACGATTCAGCCGCGTCACACTGCAGACGATTTCGCAAGGACTAAGGGATGCCCACAGCAGGGAAACACCGCAGTCTACAGGAGAATGCTCTCGAAGAACTGCCCCTCGCTGCCTTTGTCGACCCAACGTGTGGGCACCAGTGCCGCAAAAAAAAAAATGGACTCAAAAGACACCACATAGTTAGACATGGATTCAGGTCGGACACCGTGAAAACGAGCCAACGTGGACAGTGCGAAGAGACAAACTTCCACTTACTGAGCTGATCCGCCCTAAAGGGTCTCGGTTGTCACTTTGCTGTGGACGACGGCAGTTGTGGAGAAGGTATGCTTCATGAAAACGTTTGCCCGATACCCGCTTGCAGTGGAAAGGCTTTGTTCCCAACGGCCTTTTCCGATAGAAATGGCGCCCACCATAAAATATGCCCAGGTTTTGCCCATTCTCCCCTCTAAAGTGATTTAGTTTATAGATTTTTGCCGAGATCGTCGGCAAAACGCGCTAACCCTCTGCGCTGTGTTGGCCAAGAAACGGGCAGGTAGGCCTACGGGTTCCATGGTGAAGGGAAATGGCTGCCCGAATCCTTCGGCGCGTGTTTCCCCACTGGGCAGGCTCAACAAAATGTACATCAAAATACCAAGCCCAAAACAAAACGCCGAAAACAACGAAGTGTATAACAAAATAAAGGGCACCTCCGTCCAAATAAAATCTAGGTGGTGACGAACGTGCCCTGCGATTGTGGCTGGCGAAGCGGGGGCATCCACGCAAGTAGACACGGCCCGGGGAAAAACAAAACAAACAACTGAAAGATGCACACATGTGTTCCATCAAAGGTGCCTGAAAAAAAAAATAGTATCAGCCTTACCTTTCTTCTTACAGTGACAATCTGGAAAAGAGAAAGTGAAAAAGTTGTATTTTTATTTTTCTTTTGATCTGCATTGGGTTTTCCTCACACTTTGCACCCAAACAAGACATTACCAAAAAGCCATATTTTATTCCTACTGACGAAAGAGAAGTGTTTAAAGCGTCTTTGGCCTTTCCCCCGTGCTCTCCTACGCAACTTTCACCCCGCCGCTATGTCTTTGAGTTTGGGGTGTCGTCCCCTATAAATTCCGTTTGCGGGGTTGCCTTCTGAAGCCGCAGAAATGCATGTAGTGTGTGTCTGGGGAGCTCGCCGCACGGCGTCTATGAACACAGTCGCACACTAAAGCATCTGAATGGGTCTTCTCTTTTATTCATATGCACCACTGTCACGTTACCCACGCATATGCTCACTGGGCCCTTGAAGCGGTGAGGAAAAGCAAGCAATGTCAAGTGCGCTGCTCGTAGTTCCGCCTGCGATATCATGAGGGGTGCTTTTTTCCAAGCACCCCCGGCAAGTGATATTTATCCCGAATCTGCAAATAGCAATGCGCTCCATCCGTACAGAGAGGCGTTTGTAAACAAGGTGGCTGGTGTTGGTACAGTTCGCGGCGGGCGTACTGGCCCGTTGCCCACCAAGCTGCCAAGCCATTTCTGGGCAAGTTGTAACGCATGCAGGGGCAGCCGGGCGGGATCAGTGGGGTGTGCAAATCCTCTATTAAGGCGAAACAAACGTCGTCTCACCATTTTTAGGGGAAAAAATGGTAAGGCAAGAGAGGCCCGCCCCGCACCCCAGCTGCACGCAACATGCGTTAGGCGGTGCTCTCCATGTTTTCGATCGAAGCCGTCTGGATTGGAGGCGGTTCGCACAATCTTCGTATTGTTTTTTGTCCAATTGAAACTGTCCATTTTTTATGAATAAACAACATCCCAATAAATTCTTACCGTTGAAACAGCTTTTGGTTTTCCCTAGCCGTTTCGTCGCGCTCTTGCATATTCTTTTCAACGCAGTATCCTCAGTGTTTGGTCACACCCCTTGGTGTACTTATGCGGACGTTGTCAAACCACGTGTGTGCCTTCAATAGCTCTGGGGCCGCAAAAGGCAGCCTTACAACCCACAGGTTTCTCACCAAGACTCTCATATTGACGTGCGGAATTCTAGGGCTGGATTTGAAACTCATTGGAAGCCGATTTAACTCGATAAGTTCCCCGCTTTCCGCGTGACAACGGAACCCAGCCCGAATACCTTCAGGTATGCCCGCCTGGAAAAAAAGACGCCTTTAGATTAAACAAGACGGGGCATTTACCACAGAAGGCACTAAGATAGCGGGAAATGCGGGCCAGTTAAAGTCGGCCGCGTAACCTTTCTGGGCGTTCTTGGGCTTGGGCCGGGCAATAGGTCGTCATCGTTCCCTGGGCGGCTTATCCCCGGCCAAGGGGAACGGAACCACCCACCCTGATATGAGACGGTCTGAAGCAGGATGGATAAACCAGCCTGTTTCATGATTTGCGCGTTTCTTTCCGCGATACGCAATTGTGACCCCTTTTTTGCACAGGGCGTGTAGGCGGGGTGCCCAATCAATTTGCACACCGCGCCAAAACACTGCAGCGCCTCGGCCCTAAGGCACTGGCAAACCCCAGAAAGGAAAAGAGCGGAGCCGTTAACTTCCTGAGGGGGCCAACGTCTCTCACTATTCTTCCCGCAAAGAAACCCGCGTACAATTTGAACGTCAAATAATACTGCGCCCCTCAAAAATAGGGCGTGCAAAGCCCCCCGGCTCTGATAGCGCTTCTGGCGAATTAATAAATTCCCCAGCTGCCCCACATTATTGATCTCAACAGATCCGACTGGTTGTTTGCTTCTGCCAATCGGCCGGGATGCTGCGCCGTGCAATGGGGGGGTTCCATGGGGCCGGCGCGTTTTCCTGATTATGCCGCGGGTCAGGGGCCCAGATCATGTTCCACAACTGCTGGAGCCGGCTGTGCCATGGCACCTCTTTTTACGGAACGCGCTGCCATTCCGTATGGATGAAGAATAATTTCTATTGCCGTTGTGGTGGTCGCGGTTAACTTTCAGCTTTAGCCCATGGCCTTTATGGCTGCGCGCGCTCTTTTGTCGCCCCCCCCCCCCTCCCGATCTTCAAATATCTTGCTGCTCTGCGCGGGTCGCTTTTGAAGGCCTTTGGCAGAGCCCCCCAGTCGACAATTATGGAGTTCTCGTCTGGCGGGTGCGGGGCAAAGCTTTCCTTTTATGGCTCTTTGATTTCTCCCTATCTGATGGCCGTGGCCCCAGCCGGCCTTGATGCTATACTGCCTCGCTCGAGTGGAAGCGGCTCGATTATGAGATGGCGCTCCCACCCCAACATGGGACTAACCTGTTTGATGTGGCCGTCGGCTGTCGACTTGCAAACGTTGGCCAATAACATTTGCGCTGGTGCGCACCCTGCGGCTAGCAGAGGAATTAGGACCCTTGTGTAATGTATGGCGCTTATCTTTGCGAGTTGCAAACTTACAATAGAAAGCGGAACCGTTTCTTCCTCTGCTGGCAATCCGTGATGGGCAGCGATCCTGTAAAATCCTCTTATGATGGAACCCTTTTGTTCCCAAGCAGTGCGGGTTCACATGCGCTTTGCTACCCTGTTGGCCTCCAACTCCAACGCCACGATGCACTGTTCGTGGATGGGACCTTGAATTGCAGTGGCGTCTTTTACCGATTTTCCCTTCAGGGAAAAAGGTATGTTTGTTTCTTTTTTTTTTCTTCCTCGTGTCTTCCCGACTCTCGTCGACGGTTCCGCTCCATCAGCCACCATCGTAGAGCACGTTCGTTATTGCTTAATTTCTATGCGGAAGGAGGTCCCTTTGTTTTGTTATGTATTTTGTTATTTTTGGT
>NW_008826825.1:0-4435 GCF_000691245.1 Trypanosoma grayi
CTCACCCTTCGCCCAATCTCCGACCAGCCCCCCCCCACCCGTTCAACACGCAAAAAAAGAATACGGTGAGGCAAAAAACTCGCCGAGCAATAATAAAAATCACAGCAACCCTTTTATATAGATATATATTTATTCCCTTTTTGATTCTTTGTTGTTTTCGTTCTTGTTGGCTTCTTCTTGTGTATTCAACTCATGGGATTTTTTCTCTTCTTTATTCTCATTCCTGTGTTGTTGTTTGTCTTACACATGGCGCATACTCCCCGCTCCAGAGAGTTTGCTTCATCCGGAAGTACAACTCCCGGGCCTTGCCTTTTACTCATTCAATACCTTTTGGAGGGCGATTCCACCTCTTCTAACGGTGCTGGGTGCCTTTGGCTTCCGGCCGCCTTTCTTATATCTCGCTTGCATGCCCCTCATATTACTCTCGTTGTCTCTCTCGTCTCTCTCGTTGCGTGTGTGTGTGTGTGTGTTTCATTATCCTGCTGAGCACACATTTATACGCGCATGCATATTTCAGAAGCGTCAGTGGGCATTTTGACAGCCGACCATTGTGATTCGCAGAGTGATGTCACACCCTTTCCGGCAGCCTCCCGTCCAGCGTCTCCTCCTCTCTTCCGCCCACTGCAGCTGCTGTGGCCACAGCATTACTGCCCTCACCTAAGAGCACGCCTTGGCCCATCAACTATGCGTCATATTTCTTTCCCCTGCCCCTTGTTTCTATGTGCTCGGTTCCACTTTAATGGGTTTACCATCCGGGGTTATTTCCTTTTTTTTCTCGTTTCTGCGGTCGCTTCGTCTCTCGATTAAGGACTTGATCTGCAGACCCTTCTCCCAAATCACTGCTCTGAAAAGCTCAGCTCGTCCAGTGAGGCAATTCCTTTGCTGTCGTACTGACAGCGCCACACCGTGCGGTGGGGTACCGCCAGCCGCACGCAACTCTCCGCAGACGTGCTGCCGTAGTATGCCAGCAGCGCGCGCAGCACAGCTTGGTGGGCGACGACAACCACAACACGGTCAGCGTTCTCCAGCTCCATGATGACCGGCTCCAAACGCATCACCAGGTCCTGGTAGCTCTCCCCCTCTGGGTAGCGGAAGGTGTACTTGTTGCTCCTGCGAAACTGGTCAATAAGCGGGTATTTGTCCCGCACTTCGGCGTAGGTGAGGTCCTCGCAGACGCCCGCGTGGATCTCGTTGAGACTGCTCCACCGCAGTGTCTTTATGCCCAGTAGAGTCTCACTCGGCTCCACTGTCTGTATCGCACGGCGCAGCTGGCTTGTCCATATTTCCACCACGGCCTGACGATCACTGTCAGTTTGGTTCTTGTCGTCACTTTTTCTGCTCTCACCCTTCGCATTGGAGACCCCATCAAGGGTTTCTTTTTGCCTGCTGGTTTGTGCCTTTGTGGTGTAGTTCTCCTTCAGGGAAGCCAGGAAACCAAGTAGCTCGATTGCGCCCTTAGTTCCAGCTGCCGTGAGGGAGGGATCACCGCCTATGCGGTCGTCGAGGTTATACAGCGACTCGCCGTGGCGTGTGAAGTAAATCGGGTGCTGAACCTTCATCTGGGTGAGGTTCATCACATACGAGACGATGCGACTTGCCGTAAAACCTGTCACACCATGTACCTCAATCTCCAAAGAATTCACCAGCTTCACGTATCGCTTCATTCGTCGCTTCTTCACTGTGCCTACATCTGCATCTACATTGTTCAGAGAAGTATCGGTCCCATTTTCCTGAGCGCCAGCGTCCTTTTCCTCGTCTACGGCACTGGAGGTAAGCGTGGTGTAGACACTTGCAAGGTACTCGACACGGCGTGTAAAGTCATCCATCGCATCGTTGGGTTGCAGATGGGTGGGGTACTCCGCCGCGTCGCTCACCTTCAGCTCGTTAAACTTTTGGTTCATCTTACTGCCGCGGATGACCTCCATAAAGAACGTCTGCGAGGCCAATGGGGAAAAGAGCGCCTCCGCCTCGTCGCGTAGCTCCTCCGTCGGGAAATCGTCGTTCACTACAAGCACCTCTCCACCGTTCGCGTAGAAACTCTTCGCGTCGACGGCGTACCGCTCAAGCACACGTCGATACATGCGGCGCTCCATGCTATCAGGTTCGCTCACGAGCGCACGGAAATGCTCCGCGCCGAGGTAGTCAGAACTCTGTTGCTTCTGCTGACGCTGGTGCTCTGGTGAGCCACTGGGGGAGGATGTTGGTTGCGCGGCGGAAATGCACTCATCGCCCCGGTTGTCGGGGATGCCTGCGTCTTGCGCGGCGTCACCCACAGCGGTTGCCGCAATCGCCGACGTCATACCGGAGCACGACGGGATAGATCTTTCTGCTTGTGATGTCACCGCACCTGCGAGAAGAACTGGTGAGCACTCCATACTTTTTCGGCACTTCTTGTACTCGAGTATAAGACGTCGCCACGCGACTTGCACATTGAGCACCTTTGCCCGAGAGCCGTGCCACCCCAACAGGCGGCATATCTTCTGCGCGAGAAATGTCTTGCCGCGTGCCGGCAGACCCACCATGATGACGCAGATCGACGCCACGCTCGCCTGCGTGCCGCTGTCGAAGTACTCCGGTCCCTGGTGCGAGATGGGGATGGTGTAGTTGTCCAGAAGTGGCGTCAACGCCTGCATCGCAGTGTCTTCGCACAACGGAGATATGCTCTCTTTCCGAGGCGCTTCAACAGCAGCGCAGAGCGCCTTACACGATACCTCACACCCGACGCGCTCATGCAGGAGTGTAGTGGAGTGAGTGCACGGGGCGCCAGGGTACGGCTGGAATGGGCCTGTACATCCAGAAGCTATTTCACCTGTCACGTTGGTCGCCGTAAACGAATTGTCACCCCGAGTTTCGTGAAGCTTCTTGAAGTTTGCGGCCTCATGCCATTTCCATTCGTGGAACGGACGCACTGGACCACCGAGAAGCTCATGCAGAAGTGCTTCATGCCCTTCTTCACTCGATGGAACCTCCGTGCTAGCAGATCTTACCGCCACTGGTGCTACTGTTGTTGCGGCTGCAGAGGTGGACTCGGAAATAGGACTTGTCATCTCCTGAAACACGCCTCTGCCAGTTCCCACAGTAGTGTTAGTCAGGGCAGAGACTGCTGCCTACGCGGACAGCGCGGCCCGTGTTGTTTTCTATCGTGTGATGGGGAGTGAAAGTACACCCACGCGTCAGGTCTCCCCAGAGACACTATATTTGTCACGTATAATATAAATATAAATATATATATATATATATATCTGTATATGCAGATGGATATATGGTTCACACGCACGCACGCAAGCCAGTGAGAACACCGTACGCCTACGTATGTAAGTGTGTGCGTGTGTTTTGGTGCTTGTGGTACTAGGCACAGACAGTTAGTATTCTGCACTGCGCAACAACAAACCAATACCTTCCCCTCACGCACGCCCTATTCCCTTCCTTCTCCCTGCTCGTTCCCTTGGCCCCTTCTTCACTTGTCTTCTTGTGGGTTGTATTCGTCGCCTGCGCCAGCCACCGACTGCAAGCGCAAACACAAAGATGGTGAGGAGTCGCGCACTAGATACTTCGGCGTGTGCACGGCAGAGGGGTGGGTGGGGGGAAGTGGATCCACAGAAGAGACAGAAAGAAAGAAGAGGCAGAATTTGTTTCAAAACAGCACTCCATAAACACACGAACAGAAGTAAGCCGCGAACATCACACTACTCCACACTTCTTCTCTTGATCCATCTCCCCATTTCTCTTTTCCCATTCTCTTTCTCCCCCACTTTACTTTCCACTCCGCCGACTACCTTCAGCCCACACTCCTTGACTGTGTTTTTCGTTTCGGAAGGAGCATTTCGAAGAAAACGAGTGAGTGAGTGAGTGAGAGATGGAGAGGGGTTGGAAGAAACACTGGTGACGCCGAAACATCAACTGTGTCACACTAGCACCTCGATATCAAAGCCCCGCCTCTTTATCCTTCCCGATCAATGAGGCGAGTCCTCTGCTGCTGCTTCTGCTGTTGTTCTTGCTCCGCTCTGTTGGTCGGTGCAGAGGACGCGATGTCATTCCTCCACGCCGCCTTTCGCCGTGAGATTGTTACNCCCGCCATGGCGAAGATTGCGAACATGACAACAGTAACAACGCCAACAATAACGCGCAGGCCAACCGCCTCATCTACGTCAGCAGCCCGGCGCGCACGTTGCTGCATGCGCACATACCGCGCCTGCGCCTCCGCGGAGGGTGCGGCGTAGGACGCAAAGGCGCTTGGCGGGGCCTGCGAGTAGTGCATGTTGCCGCTGCTCATGCTACCGTCGAGTTTGCCGGTGCGTCTGTACTCGTCGAAAATGCGGTTCATCGCCGCCTGCGCACCGCCACCCGGCTGCCCAAAGACGTGGAAGAGCGGGTGTCCGCGGCGCGTTGCCGTCCGCCCCGTCACCGGCCACGGCGGCGCCTCCTGCCGCATCTT
>NW_008826826.1:0-4429 GCF_000691245.1 Trypanosoma grayi
GCAGCAGCAGCAGCAGGAATCCGACGACAACGGGGCGGTGAGGGTGCTGTGTGCCACAGACACAGACCTGGCGGGAATGGTGTTCACAGTACAGCGACAGGGCGAAGAATCAGGGCTGCAGAGTGACTTTAAGAGCGAGGAAGTGACGCTCCAGTGCCGCCTCTGGAGGCGTGCGGCTGCTGCACCAGAACGAGCCGCGATGCGGCTGACAACAGAGGACTCATCGGACACGTTCTCATCATTTCATCTCTCAGCGGGCTCTAGTGAAGAGGGAGAGAAGGAAGAGGACCACGAAGGTGAACAAGGCGATGAAGTTGCCCCACTGGAGGGGGAAAAGTGGCACCTGCTTGCTGAAGGGAAGGTGATGGCCATGCGTTACGGCCCACAAACAGCAGAGCTTGTGCTAGATGCGCTGTCGAATGAGTCTGCGACGGCTTCTGTGCGTGTCTTATTCTTCATCGAGCCGCGCCTGCGATGGGGTGGGGAGGAACCAGCGCGCTTGAGAGCTACGGAAGAACAGATCAGCGAGGCAAAACCGATGCGTTTGGTGGCCTATGACAGCTCTGCTCCTACACTGAAGGTGAATGAGACGTCCGTTGGCACTCAGAATGATGGTGAGGTCGTAGTAGACACTGATGTTGCTGCATCTGATGCTGGTGACAATGCAATAGCTCCTCTAGGTGATGCTGCTCATAGCGTTGATGATGATACTGTGGCCCACGATGATGCTGATCGTGCCGCTGCTGTTGATACTGTTGTCGGTGAAAGTAGTCTGGAGGAGAAAAGCCCTCCGCGGAAGACCCCCACGGCGGTGACCCATTTCGCGGGAGACAGTCTGGCAGCGCGGTGGCTGCTACTTGTGAAGATGACGCGCTGGCGGGAATGTGTACCACCTGAGGGGGAAGGCAGCGGGGCCGCCGCAGCGAGTAGTGGAGTAACGGAGGATGAGAGTAGCCGTGGGGACGGCGGCGGAATGTGGCGGTTGGCACTGTGTGGAGCAGACCGTCGCGTGCTAGCCTGCGGCTCGGCTTTTCGCGCGTCGGTGTGCTGCCGCAGCGGCTGGTCCGACGCTCTGGTGGCTGTGGGTGATGATATCATAGCTGCTTCCGTCGTAGCGCTGCAGCTGCAGGCGTTTCTGCCCGTGCACGGCCATGGTGGCCGCAGTGATAGCAGCGACGGCCCCCTTTCCAGAGAAGGTGTGGTGACGGATGGCTTGGGGCGATGGGCGCCTATGACGGAGTCGAAGCTGCTTCCGATCGCCAATCTCCTTGTGTCGTCGACAGACGCGTCGATGCGGTCGGTGCCGTTGCGTGCAGCGGCGGAATGGCCCACCATGGCATGCCACCCGTTCCCTCGAGGGAAGCGTTGCGTTTGGGCGCGTGCGGCTTTGAGTCGTGTGCCGGCAACAAGGGCAGCTGCAGGAGACATTTCGGAGGGGGCAGCGGCGCAGCAGTGCGTTGCGGATTTTTTCCTCAGAGAAGCGCAACGTGCACGTGGCGCAGCTGCTGTACAGCTTTGCCATACGCCTCGCAAGGAAACAGTTTGCTCGGTTGCGTTGCATGTGGGTGCGGCGCTGCTGCAGCATCTAGACCCCCACGTAGATGTGGGCGCGGTGTACCCAGTCGTCGCACTCGCTGTGAGTGGGGGGCGCGAGACGCTGCTGCTCGATACATCCAATGCGAACAAAAGCATCAATATGGTTGACAGTGAGGAGGATCTGCGACGAGCTCCGGTGATGCAGTTTGACGTCCGCGTGCAAACAACGGTGGATGAGGCACACCCAGTGCTATTATTGACGCTTCGCAGCCCGGTAGCTCCAGAGGTGGTGCTGGGTCGAGCGGTGTTTTCCCCCTTTGAACTGGCGTTGCCGATGGGACACGAGTGGATCCCGCTACAGACCAGCGAGAGCGGTGAATGCAACACCATGAATGACGATGACGATAATAACACCGGCGGCTGGTCGGGCGCTCGCGTTGCTGGGTGGATTCACTGCAGCTACGAGTGCGTGTTCACTGGAGTTGAGGATGTGGAGGGCAACACTATTGCCAATGCTGCTCTTGTGGCGGATCAGGAGTTGCTGCAACGGCCTCTGCTACTCTCCGCCCCCCTGTCGGTGCCGAAGTATCTCGCTTCCGCCGCCTTTGCTCATGCCCTCCAATGGAACTGCATGCATCTCTGTATTGTTGAGGCGGCAGACTTGCGGTGCCGGTTGACCTTCGCCACAGAAAGTGGCAGCACCAGCCGCAACATCAACAACACCAACTGTTGCGTGTACGCCAGGGCGCTGCTTCTTCCCCCGTCTCCTGCGCCACAGCGTTTGGACGCAAACACCCCCACCGCTTCTCTCTCAACACCTGCTTCCGCCTCCAGCAACCCGCGCTGGAGCTGCTCTGGTCTGTTGCCCATCACCGCTGGTACGACGCATCTCCTCATTCAAGTCTTGGACGACAATAGCGACGGTGGCCCTGCCGCTGCTGCTGAAACGGGGTGTCTGGGGGTTGTGGATCTGCCGCGCATCGCCACTTCGCGCTTTTGGACCGCGCAATCAGGAGAGGCGTGGCTGCCTGTTGTGGCGCCCCGACGAGGGAAACCGCACTACCGCGGCGCCCTGCTTCTGCGGTGGGCATTCAGCTGCAGGGACGACACCCGAGCCGACGCGCTGCCGCGTGGTGTCGTCGCAAGTCTGCGGCCCACTTGGTCTGTTTCTGCGCCAATGCAACGGTACGGGGACTCCTGGATGCATCTACAGCACGTGGAGCTGATGTGGCCGTGGCTGCTGCACCCTACCACATGGAGGGGGTGGGGATGCTGCGCAGCACTTTCATCATTATCATCATCATCATCGTTGCTGCAGGAGTGCCCGGGCGTGTTTGTGCGGGTGACGGTGGACCACCACACCCACGAGTTGGCGATGGATGCGTCGTCACCCCCAGGCAGCCTGGTGGTTTCTGCAGACGAGGCGTTGTGCTTTCCCCTGGCGGAGAGTGTCGACGTGGCGGTGTGCTGTCGTGGCAATAACCGGTCTGCAGCTTCTTCCACAGACACTTCTGCTGTTTCGGTGCTTGGTGTTGGCAGGCTGTTGCTGTCGAGCGAGGACAGGGTCGATCTCCTCATGTGTCAGCGGCCGCGTCACGCGGTGCTGCGGATAGAGCCGTATTACGCAGGGCCCCAGTGCGGCGTGCAGGCTGGGATCCTGACGGCGCAGCTACGCGTGGCACAAATTGCGCGGCATCAAGACACACACTGGACGTGGCCTCCGCCCCACTGCGCCACGGTCGTCGAGCTTCGGCTTGGAAAAATCGTCGTACTGGGTGATTGTTACCATTCTGACTCGTCATCGTCGTTGCGGCTGACTCATGCAGCGGCACCACAGGCGCGCTGGATTGTCAGCGTGAGAGAGCGCACAGGAGCGCAACGCAAACACGGAGCCCACGAAACCACGGGCGGGACTTCCGCTGGGACTCTTTACCCACCTGTAGTGGTTTGCAGCACGAACAGCCACAGAGCCACTAACCCCAACTCTGCTGTACCACTCCACGAAGAGACTGACTGTATATATCTCCGCTGGCCAGTGTCGGCATTGGTGGGGAGGATGCAGCATCAACGGCCGCTGCCACCAACCGTCGACCTTCTGCTTTCCAGATCCGCGGGCGATGCAGCAGCCGCGGCAGCAGCACCAGTGACAGAGTGTGTGGGATGCGTCACTCTTGACTTGACGTGCTGCTTTGCGGAGGAGAAGGGTACCGCGATGTATGCACTCCACCGCCTATGCGACGCGAATGAAAAAGAAATCAAAGGTGCGGGAGGAGCGATTGGTTTTGTGGAACTCTATTATGCTCACAATTTTGTCCTTGATGAACGCCCGAATGACGCTGAGAAGGAAGCAAAGGGACAGCGCGGCGCTGGTGAAACAGAAGAAGAGCTTTTGGCTGTGACCATTGTGAGGGCACGCTACCGGGAGCCTGCTGGAGGCATGCCAGTGCCGCCGCAAGGAGAGGAGCCACGAACATCCTTTCTTGTGGGTGTTGGGGAGGTGTCGTGGCGCACCCCACCACAGGCGGGCATGACGCCCTGGTTTGGCTGCTTGATGGTGTTTGAGCGCCCTGACGCTCTGGCGAAGCCGTGGGACAAGACACGGGACCAAGTGGCGGTGAGTTTTCGGCTGCAGATGCTCGAAGAGGGGGTAGGCGAGAGGGGTGATTCCGCCGCTGGTGAGGTGGCGCCGTGGTTCCCATCTACAGCCTCCGCCGTGCTGCGGCTAAGGCAGGATGACTTTGCTGCTGTTGGCGAGATGGGCGCAGGGCATTGGATTTCCTTGTACGCGACGGACACACAGGCTGGAGGCGTGTCTGTTCTTGTCGGGGAGGTGCTTCTGCGGTGGGGATGCTTCAAAGGCTCCTCCTGGGACCGCGTGATGCCTCTGTCGGTT
>NW_008826827.1:0-3686 GCF_000691245.1 Trypanosoma grayi
TTTTTTTTTTAAATATATTTCAGCCTCTCTCTCTCCCCCTCTTTCTCTCTCGCTGATTACGAACGGCTCGAGCTCTTCGCTGGATGGAAGTACTGGCACTGATCACCGAACTTGCAGATACCCTTACTGAAGAACTTGCAGATCACCTGATTATTGCCCTCAGAGTGCCGGTGGGGGTGGTAGTTATGGTGCCCACCACGCCCGCGTCCCCTAGAGTGCCGCACTCCTTTACGGTGACCCCTTCCCTCATCTCCATCGATATCCTCTTCGTCGCCCTCTCCGTATCCACCACGGTGCAGTGATTGTTGTTGCTGCTGCTGTGGTGGCGATGGGTAAGGGTTGGCGCTTCCACCCGCCTTGTGGCGCGCCTTACTGCTGCCATTGTTCTCGCCCTCTTCTGAGCGCCCAGTCGGCGTTGGTGGAGCTCCGTCGCCTATATCTCTGGGAGAGACACGATAGAACTCTTCAACGACAGCACCCCCTATCTTACGCATCGTTTGCAGCTCATTCTTGTGATCCCCCAGTTTGCAGTAGATCAAATCAGTCTTCTGGGAAGATGGACCGTGCTGCAACACTTTGCCGTACCTCGACAATTCTTCGAAAACAAGATGAGGATTCCCTGAATTAACACCGGAAAGCCAGATGACCGCCTTGTACTCACCTCCCTTTCCAGGTTGCTGCTGCTGTTGCTTACTCTGAGACGTTCTAGGTTGGGGAACTTGAAGCATGGCCTTGGTCTGACGACCACGCCTGGACATTGCACTATCTTCTTCTCCTCCATCAGGCGCCATATTGTTATGGATGGAATTATTGTGGATGAAGTTGCGCAATTCGTGCAGCTCAGGCCCATCCTTCTCAGAGAGTGGCTTTTCGTTAGGGTGCAGAACACTCCAAACATATTGCCGACTGTGGACAGAGACAACCTCTTTCTTTAGCTGCTCTTCGAACATTTCTCGAGGTATAGCTAGCAACTCGTCTAATGTGAGGGACAGCTTTACGAGAGCGTTGATGACAGCCTCAGGCACGCTACGGTCACGGAAAAAGCAGCGAAGTTCCTGTGTCATGGGGAGCATAGAGGCCGCGTGCGGGGAGGCCCAGTTCATCTCCTCGTCGCTAAGCGCGTCAATAGACATCGGTGCGGGAGCTGATGACGCCGATTGTCGATATTGATGCTGCGGCGGAACCACTGGTCGATTTTGTTGGAAGTTGTGTATCGAATGATGATGCGTTGGTATCATCAGCCCATGAGAGGGCGGCTCTGCCGCAACTCCTCCTACCGATGTTGGTGCATTCATCTGTGTGGTTGGTGGACGTAGCACCTTGAGATGTTGAAATGATATCTGATGATGAAAGTGAGGCTTAAGCTGAGGCGCTGCTGTCTCTACATTGTGGGCGACTGGCTTCGATTCCGGTTGGGCTACAGCCTCTTGTTTCACAGCGTGAAGGTTCGTGTGTGGCGGAGGAGAGACTCTTGGTATCCCTGGCTGCTGAAGTGAAAGATCGTGGTGGTGGTGAAAATGGTGATGATGATGATGATGATGATGATGCACCACCACCCTCTGGGAGTTCGGTGGCGGGGCTGCTGTAGCTGGCTGCGGCATCGTCTGCGGAGTCATCTGGGTGGTGGGCTGCGGTGCCATTTGCTTCCCCATGGAGCCAGGTGGGAAGAAATGGTTGATGGTGTGCCGGTGCTGGACAAGCATTCTTGGATGCGAAGGAGAGTTCGGAGACACAACTTGGTGATGATGCGGATTATGGCTGGAGTGTGGCGTCGGCGGGGAATTTTGCGGGTGATACGAGGGCTGCGGCACAGCTACCGGCTCCAACGGCGGTCCAGACGGAGGCACTGCACCACGCCACATCGCCCCGTGTGCATGCGGGTCATCAGGTTCCGGTGCGTTCGGGGGCACGCGATCCCCCACCCGCTTGAATGGACCTTGTGATACCGGCGCGCGCGGGTATGGACCACCCTGAGAGAGTTCTGGCTGTTGCTGTTGCTGCTGCTGCTGTTGCTGTTGCTGGTGCTGCTGCGGTTGAGGTGGCTGCAATCCCATTGGGCCACTCCCAACAACCACCTGGTGATTCTGGGCTACATTGGGGAGTTGATGCCGCTGTTGATGCACATACTGGTTGAAAGGAAGACGATGATGATGAAGGTGGTGGTGGTGATGGTGGATAGGCACATCGCGGTCGTGATCAGTATACTTCCGCTGCGCATTCCCCCAACCAGAGCTTACCGTTGGCATAGCATCATCCTCGGGTTGGCTAGACGCTGGTGCGTTGCTACCCTCTGTGTATGCGTTTGCATTTCGAGGCACATTTGGCTCACCTAGTTGTTCTCCTCGGCGTTCCTTACTGAAGTCTCCGTATGGGAGGCGCACCGCAGCTGGAGGATTGTTGTATCCCAGCTGTAAACCACGAACATTTTCAGTTGGCAGACTGTTATAGTTGCCGGATACTCCACCACTCATATTCGACCCTGAAGAACGTGCCGGTGGGTTCATGATCTCTTGCACCCTTTGGACCAAGGCATCAAGCGATGTCGACGACAGGATCGCCTGGAACAAGAATAAGTCATTAGCGGAACGCTCAATTATAGTCATCAACATCCGCGTGTGATCGGCGCCGTACGTTGGTTCCAGGATGGCAAGCAGCATATCCAAAAGCTGCGCGCGTAGAACCCGTGGATCAATCTCCATTCTAAACATCTCCATCAGCAGGCTGCTCACCTGGAAAAATACCGAGTACGTTTCCTCCACACTACTATTGATCAGCCCCCGTCGGAACACTTCCCGCTCCAACACCCGAGACATGACGCCAAAATTTTGCTGTAAGTGCACGAGCGTGACCAGCCTGCGGTCTTGGTTCTCCTCCTCCGCCGCAGGGTTCTCACTCGCTGCCGGCTCCACCGCATTTTCATCTGCCGGTTTCGACGGCGACACACCCGTCTCCTGTGCCTCTCTCTCCTTCTCGCTAGAAGACATGGCACTGCCGCTGAGAGAAGGAATAATGAACAAAGGCCTAAATCAATCTACCTCTTCTTGACGGGCTTCCTTGACAGTCACAATTTCCCCACCAACCCCACAGACACCCACCCACCCACACACAAACACCGAGAGAGAAAGAGAGAGAGAGAGGCAACAGAAACACAGAATAGAAAGCAGAGAAAATATGAGAGGAATAACGACGAGCACATTCAGCACATATAACAAACCCAATCAACTCCACTCGTTCATTCATTCACGGAATGGCCAAGCGACACACTACACGAATTTAAATCCATCATTACGTCTAGAGCTCAATAGTGTGCTGAGGCCCTCAATACTGACTTTCTATCAAACAAGCAATTAAACACGTGCATCACAAAGGGCTACAGGACTCATATTACTCAATCGTTAAAAAATTTCGCTTCTTCACACCATTTCTTCTCTTTGCTTTCCCCATTGCGTTTTCTCCTTTCTTCTCCTGAAAAGCTTTCTGCCCTTCGTATACTTCTTGGCTTGCCTGTCATCTCGCTGGGGGAGACAATTTTCTTTTTCCTTAATTGCCTGACCGGGTGTATTTAACTGGCTCGGATCCTTACTAGTCTCGTCGTTCACTGCGCTTTCTGATACGAACAACTTGTTTTCTGACTGCCCTTGGCTCTTTCTTCCCCTGTTGTTTTCTGTCACAATAAAAAAAAAAAA
>NW_008826827.1:3852-4425 GCF_000691245.1 Trypanosoma grayi
TTTTTTTTTGTCTTTTGTTCTTTTGTTCTTTTTTTTGTTGTTTTTTTTTGTCCTGCGTCATGAGAAAAATCCTTGACATATCCTCCCGCTGTGATCTTTACTCATCCTGCTGAGCCTTTTCCCTCGTCGCCCCCGTCCGCCTGCTCCGCTCCGCCACCCGCCCGCCCAGCGGCCCGGTGGGTGGGTGGCCCCGCTCCTTAAGTCCACACTCGTGTTTCCTGCGTGTCTCATCACTTCCTTTCCCCCACCCCTTCCCTCCTCTCCTTTCCTTACAGGTGCTCTTGCTTAAATAGTTAACAACTTCATGTCCGTTCCCGAATTTGCCCTTCTGTTTTGTTTTTTTTCTGTTGATTTGTCTTTTTTTTTCTTCTTTCTTTTTCTTTTTTCTGTCTTCGTTTGTTGGTGCGCATCTTCTCTCCTTTGCTCTGCCTCGTGCCCCAATCCTCCCCCCTTTTGCGTGCTCACGTGCGTGTGTGTCTCGCGGCCCCCGCCCGTCTTTCGCCCCGCCCGCTCTGCACCGTCATCCGTCCGCTCCGCGCTGCCGCCGGCGGGGGTCGGGGCCACACGGCAGCA
>NW_008826828.1:0-4422 GCF_000691245.1 Trypanosoma grayi
GTGATGGAAGTACGCTTTTTCTTCTATATTACAAGGATTATAAAATGCAGAAGAAAAGGTCACTTCTCCTCTCTAAAACATCAGTAGCGTTGACACACGGAACAACCCATGAGGGCGTGCGGTAACCCGCACTGAACATGCACTTAATAAAAAAAACCCACACATTGTAATAGTCCAAACATTTACAATGCTGGTGCTGGCAAATATAGTCCGCTTTCCTCTATTAATTACAATTCAGAGAGGACAGCTTCCGGAATGAAACAAAAACCAGTCCTTATATTATGTAATACGCTCCCATAGTGGCACTCATGACACCACATACCCCCGACGATCAGTTCTCCTTCTTGAGTTCCCCGGCTTTGCGCCACTTGATGTACATGGGCTTGAGTGCATCCACACCGGAAAGCACACCGGCGCCAGCAACACCGCGCAGGATATTGGCTCCAGCCCCACGCATCAATGCTGCGGTACCCTCCTGCTTGATCACCTGCATCATGCAGTCCATCGAGCTCTTGTACTTCACAGCGGCGCCCGACGTCATCATCATGCGACGACGGACGGTGTCCAGTGGATATGAGAGAAGACCAGCAACGATCGTCACAGCCCATCCGAGGAAGAAGTTCACGATGAACGTGTCAACGGGCAGCATTGGCTGCAGCGTGTCATACAGGCCAAAGTAAAAACCACGGTACACAACGATGCCCACGCACGAGACCATGAAACCACGGTACAGCCCAACAATACCATCACTCTTCCATGTCTTCACGTAGCAGTCAATCAGGCCGTTGAACTGGCGCTCACCACCCTTCTTTGCAGACTTGGTGTCGTTTGCGAGCCGCGTACGCACGTAGTCCAGCGAGTATACAAAACACAGCGATGCAGCACCAGCGAGACCACCGGACGCCATGTTGCCCATGAACCACTTCGCGTAGCCGTCCCTCTCCTTCTTGTAGTTGAACATGCGCTTGAACGTGTCCTTGAAGGCAAAGTTCAGCGCCTGGGTGGGGAAGTAACGGATGACATTGGAAAGGTTACCGCGCCACAGGGAATACACACCCTCTGTCTTCATAGTGCGGGCGAAGCAGTCAATCACACCATTGTAGGGCTTGTCCAGTCGGCCCTGCTTGATCATCTCACCCTGATTTTGCACGAGCAGCTTGACGCGTTCGATGGGAGCAGCAACCGTCTTGGCCACACCAGCGGCCACACCGCCCACCATGAATTCCTCGAAGAATCCGAGCTTGGGGAGCTTTTCGCGCTTCGATGACATACTTTAAAAAGGAGCCTTCGCGTGATGGAAGTACGCTTTTTCTTCTATATAGGAAGCAAAGTATTTGTATGGCAGACAAACGCGAAACCAAAGGAAAATAGTTTTTTTTTGTTCTGGAAAGGTTTTTGCTGATGATAGTTGCTGTTGTAGCGTATCAAATTTCCCAAAAATTGTTTTCAGAGTTGCCAGAGTCTTAAGGTTGGATTTGTGGCCAAAATAAAGCAATAACGTGGAGTGCCTCGGTTTTTGCTTGCTTTTTCATCTATCTAAAAATTTGACGGTGTACCTCATTCTCGATTGCACCAATAAAAAAAGAATGAGATCATCAGTGCCAAAGTAGGTATTGGTTGTAAAGAAGAGTACTAAATTCTCTGGAGTTTAACAGTGGGACGCTTATTGATGTGACAGAATGGGAGGGTAGAAAAATCGTACTACGATCCACAATTCCTTTTCTTTGTTTTTTTTTTTATTTTGTGAATACAAAATGCTTTGATTCTCACCCTTTCGTTTAACATTCTTTCTTTTTATGTATTCCATTTTTTTTTTTTCTTCTCTTATTATTGATCGCAACCAAACCAAGCTCATCATGCTGGTTTGCCATAAAGAACTAGTACGCCCGGTTGGTAAGAAATGCACAAAATGTTCGCATCATCACTTTTGGTAGCGAATCTTCAAGAAGAGGATCAAGAACCTCCCATTTTTCATCGACAATATTCCTTGCTTCCTCTAGGCAATCATCAATCGCATTAACACTGTTAAGCAGGTCCACGACTTCTTTAATCTTACCACAGTCTGATGTGTGCTCTTGTAAAATTTCCCAAATACGCTCTCTTTGAGAAAGAGTTAACCTTCCCATTGCCTTCGCAACAGGGTACGTGATTTTACCATCACGGATATCCTCCCCGGCCTCTTTGAGATCTCCTTCAAACCCCTTAACGTTCAACGCATCATCAACGATTTGAAATGCTAAACCAAGACTTAGTCCAAAACTCTCCATAGCTGATGTTACCTCCTTATTTGCATCACACAAAATGCACGCAACATGACATATTGCACCTGCGACCGCTCCTGTTTTGTAAGTGTGAATAGCCTGCAGGGCATCATGAAGAGGAATTGAGTTACCAGTCCGAACAACGTCAGGCATCAGAGAGCCCAAACCACGAATGTCCAATCCCTGTCCAGCATGACCTGCTTTCATTACATCAAAATATAGCTCATACACACGATTAGCCTTTTCAACAGGAAGTAAATGAACTTCAGCTAGGGAAACAGCCATAAAATAACACGCTGTCCCAGCGTTTATCGCTATAGGAACGCCGAAATCAATATGAGCAGTTCTACCTCCACGACGAATCGTAGACTCATCTTCAATATCATCGATAACAAGAGACCCCACATGAAGAAGCTCTGCAATAGCAATATATCTCGTGCAATCAAAATAATCACGTGAAAGGGCATTGCAACTTGAAACAAGTACCAAACTGCGCCACGCTTTCCCACCTCTATCGATAATAGAACGAATTGGACGGAACAATGTGTCACATACATCTCGTGAAACAACGCCTTTGTGAGTACAATAACGGCCCAGCACATTTTGGGCAATCCATTCGTCTGTTGTCTCCAAAGGATATATGTTGGAAAGAGTTTTTCCCACAAAACGACCTACATTTTTCAACAATTTCGAAATATCACCCTTTGAATTAAAACACTTCTGCTCACAAAACCCAATCACATTCACAGGGCTACCATTGCACTTTCCATCCCCGTTCACACGCCCTTCGTAGAAACCTCCTGATACCACAACAGTAACAAATTCTTGATGCGAAAATGCGGCACGTACATCAAGCGATACTCCAAGAGATGGCACCTCAATGTGATATTTCAAGGGGTACTCAAGAAACGTTACCAAGCTTGTCCACCAATCGCTTTCGTTTACTGTAATATCATGACAGAGACGTCTTTCACCATTATCCGAAGTAAGGACCGCAAGAATTTCTTTCTTCTTACCAGTCACAGCATCTACAATATCGAATATGCTGAGCTGCGAGCCATTTGAAAGTCGTAGAGAAAACCAGGTCCAACTATCAAGAGCATCCCTTCCCGTCTCGTCCTCAGATCCTCCATATTCCCGATCATACCATCCATCACCCTCAACATAGGTGATCAAATCTCCTATTTGTATCCGTCCTTTAACTTCCATAGATGGATAATAGTAATAGAACATATTGTTCACGATACCATCATTGCCATGTAAAACAGGGCCTGTTCTTGCAGAGAATTCCAAATCCACTGTAATACCCCTCAAAGGGTTGTGATGATGAACAGTGTACCTACGTTTATCTCCATCTCCCTCTCCGGTAATCCTGCATTCATCATCATAATTGATTTCGAGGCGACTCTTGTTGTATACAGCAGCTCTTTTCATCGCTCTATCTGGTCGAGGAAGATGCCCCTTCTTGGCCATTTCCAAAATTACACTCTCCGAATGATTAATATCACTCCCACTATTCGAAGACACCTCTAGTCGCTCAGCAATGATTGATGTCGCCTTATGATCAAGTAAACTGTCAGCATAGTACTTTTCCTCACCTACATCGATCAAAGCCCACGTACAAGCACTCGAGTACTCTTGATCTTTATATGAATCAAATCCTCTCTTTTGGCGAAAGAAAGACGCAAAAAAGGAAAACTCCTTTTCTCCCTTTCGATCGCGCAAATGAGCATTGAGGTACCACCACTGGAGAGGCGACGAGTCGCACAGTAAATCCATCACAGATGGTATTACTGGCTGGTCTGTGGCGGTAATATATGGTATTTGTGCCTTTGTCTTTTCATTGTCATTTCTGGATCGTTTTACACCTCTCATTAGGCTAAACTTTCAATTCAAAACACAAAAAAAGGTGTTTTATATTTTCTTTCCTTTTGAAGGAGAGATATATTTGAAAAAAAAAGTCCAACTTCCTCTTAAAGCTTTTAAGCACCAAATATCAAACCAAGAAACCACGACTGCAAATATACGATTCCACCCAATTGCCGTTTTCAATCGAACACAATTAAAGTCCACAAATTCCAACAAAACGAAAAACGACCACACTGCGACAAAAAAAACCATTACCATAAGCTTCTTCAAACATAATGCGGGCACCGCCCCG
>NW_008826829.1:0-3651 GCF_000691245.1 Trypanosoma grayi
CGCGCCTCACCCCTTCACGCGTCGCCGCCGCGCCTCCGGCTTCGCCACCGCCAGCAGCGGGCGTCGTTGCCGCCAGCGTCAGCACCACACGACCGCCCTGCTGCTGCACGTAGTCGATGGCTTCCTGTACTCCGCTGCTGCCGGACGCGGCAAAGTACGACGACTTCGTTGGCAGGATGTAGCACTCAGGCCGGAACTCTTGGAACATTTTAAAGGTGTTCATAAAGGATTCTGGAAGTGGCGGCTTCCGCGGGGCGAGGAGCTCAACAGCAACAGAGAAATCCTGCTGTAGGGGAGTGGCAGCACAGCATTGCTCGCTGCTAACTCCCAACGGCCGCCAAAGAGAAGTGACGAGGCCAGCCATTTGCAGTCTTCGCATTCGTACTCTCGCGTTGGTGTTTTTCGTTTATCGCACTGGAACTTCCTATATTATTGCTGTCCGTACTCTCTCTCTCTCTCTCCTTCCATAGTACGGGTGAGAACAGCCACGGAAAAGAGCGGCAGCGGTGCTCCATCCTCACAAAGCCGCCTCCACACACAACAGACCATCACGTTGTACCACGTGAGAACAAGCAGGCAGATGTATCTGTATATATCAGTGCACGCATGTTCGCAAACGAGCTACCACTCTTAAGCATTGCCTTCGCTCCACTTTCTTCTCCTCTCCTTTCCCCGTTACGACCCGATTCCTCTCAACTTCGGACCCGCTTCCGCAGTCCTCCTTTCCCCAATCACCGCTTGTCGCACGCTCTCTTCCATGCGCCCGCCTCTCAGCACTGCAGCACGGGAATAAAATGATGTACCGCCCAACGTCACAGACAACGCGTCCGTGAAAGTCGGCGCGGGGCAGGCCAGGCTCTCTCGGGCACTTGCAGATGTTGAACGGCGCCAACCCCAGCACTAGCCTCACTGCGCATTAGACATAGAGCCGCCCCTCGTGCCCACCGGTCCTACAGCGGAAGTCACAGTGAAAAGGATACCAGAACGCCGCCGCCGCATCAGCGGAACCACGGCACACAACGATGCTCGTCGTGCAAAACACGTTCATATTTCTTTCTCACTGAGGCCTCCAAAGAGGCCCATCTGCCCACCCTCTTTGTTGTTGACGAGCACATCTCAATCAAAACGCTACACCGCCCTCGCCACGGGGGCTGCCGATCCCAACAGCCATCACAATACCGCGAAGTAGAATCCGCAGGAGCTCCCATCTGCATTCCTTGCAGCGGTACGAGGCGAGGTCATACACGACGCTGTCAGCAAGGCGCTCTGTGGCCACCACACGACGGCACCTGCGCAGCAGGCATCATTTTAAGTCGGTCTCAATGCCCCGATCGGCTCCTGTGACGAACCACGCCTTCGTCGGTCACGCCACTGTTGTGCCTTCATAGCCTCACGTATGCGGCTGTGGAGTGCCACGGGCTGGTGGAGGAATGCATCAGCTTCACTTGAGGGACATCTACGCATGTCATCACGCCATGCAACGTACCAACCCACAGAATACAACAACTCCATAGCAGACCAGAAAACACAACACAAACACACACACACACACACGAAGAAGAAAAAAAAAAAGCAGAACGGCGTCACCGAGGGCACATGCGGCAGGAACCTTTACGAACGTAAGTACAATTTATCTGCGGAGTGACACATCGCCACCCCACCGCGCTTTACACAAAACAACAATACCATTCACAGATCAAAAACAACGGGGAATCAAACACCATCATATATCAAATGCGAGGGAAAGAAAGGCAGCACCAATCGGCGTCACCAAGAACGAATCAAAGCCGCATCATGAAACTCTCACAAACTTTGGGATGCGACAGCGCACACTCTCAGACGTCATCGACAAGAAGACAAAACAAAACAACAACAAAGAAGAAACAATGAGCCGACGGGCCGCATTCATATGCAGTTTCGCGATACACTAGGTAAGCGATCCAAACCACGATACATGCGAAACGGCCCACTCTCCTTGCCGCATACGCTCAGCTCTTCCAGATGCGGCAGGTGTTGTCCTTCGACCCTGTAAGAATGGTGTCACCCTCATAGTTGAATGCGCACGAGAAGATCTCATCATTGTGGCCAGAAAGGGTCTGCAGCACCTGCCCCGTCTCCACGCTCCACACGCGGCACGTCTTATCGTTGGCAGCCGATATGACTTTTGTCCCCTGCGGATTGAACTGCACCTTGGAGATCTCGCCCTCGTGGCCCACCAGGCTCGCAATGCAGTTGCACGACGCCGTGTCATACACACGCGCCGTAGCGTCTGCGCTAGCAGTCACGACCATCGAGCCCGTCGTGCTGAAGGCCACGTCGAGAATTTCGTCCGTGTGCCCGCGGAGCGTCGACACGCACTGCCCGGAGCTCACGTCCCACACCTTACACGTGCGGTCGATGCAGCCGGTGATGCAGAGATTGCTGGCGTAGTTGAACTGCGTGGAGGAAATCTCCGCGCGGTGCGAGCTCAGCGTGTGTACGCACTTGCCGGTACGCACGTCCCACAGCTTAGCCGTGGTGTCGAAGCTACCCGTGAGGATGAGGTTTCCCTGCGTATTGAAGTTCAGTGACACAATCTCCGCAGTGTGGCCGAGCAGTGTGGACGTCTCCTGCCCCGTTTCCACGTTCCACACCTTCGCGGTGTAGTCCATGGAGCCCGAAGAGAGGAGAGTGCTCTGCGGGTTGAAGCTCATGCACACGATTTCAGCCATGTGGCCCGCCAGCGTGTGGTAGCACTGCCCTGTCTGCGCATCCCATATCTTGCACGTCTTGTCGAAGCTGCCGGTGGCTACGCGGTTGCCGTATGGGTTGTTGAAGGAAACCGAATACACAACATTGCGGTGCCCCTCCAGCGACACAATCTCATTGCCGGTGGCCGTGTCCCACACCTTGCATGTGCGGTCGTAGCTGCCCGTGATGAAGGAGTCGCCGCCCTTGTTGAAGGCACAGTTCGTCAGCGGCAGCATGTGCGCCCGTAGTGTCTTGAACAGGTAGAAGATCTGCTTGTTGTTGTACCCGGCCTTGAGCTTGTCCACGAGGCGCTGCAGGTACATGACCAGCTGCGGCGCGTACTTCTCGCTGAGGAGCGGCTCCTCCTTGATGATCTCCGCCGCGAGCCGCTCTAGATTTGTCTGCGGCGTGAGTGTGAGGAGATCCACCGTCTTGGCGCCCACCTCCCCGGCGGAGGTCTCGTACTCCAGCGTGATGCCGGGCGGGTAGTACCGCAGCAGGAACGAGCGGAGCCGCATTCGGACAGTCGAGAGCACGAAAAAGAGCGACGACGTGCACGTAATCGAAGCCAACACAACAGCACGGCAGAACCCCGAAGAAGAAGAAAAGGGGACCGTGTGAGTGTATGAGTCGTTGGAAAGACTGTTGCCATACATTCAAACAAAGGTGATCAGAGGCGAGAAATAGAATTAAAAAAAAACAACAACAAAAGTACCGCGTCCACAGCGCCACACAAGTTCGAAGGAGAACGGAAGGCCACACATTCCCACGTGCGATAATGTCCGAGGCGAACTGAACAAAGAGCCACACACACACCAGACGGTGTGCGCGTCATGTGAACGGGTGCCGAGAGCACAACAACGAATACACAGCCCTCGTGCTCGCACCCGCAGAGAGAGAGAGAGAGAGAGAGAGAGAGAG
>NW_008826829.1:3782-4414 GCF_000691245.1 Trypanosoma grayi
GATATATATGTGTGTGTGTGTCTTTACAACCGCCTATGCGTCTGCGCAAGCCCACGACCACCGCAGCTGAAACACGCAGTTATCGCATCCCGCCCTGGTTGTTTCTTAGTTTCGGGAATCCAATAAACGAAAAAAAAATATCAAAGAAACATGGAGAATGAGCTCGTAGGCGCCCAACGGCAACACAATAGCACCAAGTAATAAGCAAAGAAGCCTTTGTTATTCTTCACTATTTATGTATACGTTCATACATGTATGTATGCGGGTGCGTGATAGAGTGATTCTCACTCCAGTCCCCCCCCNAAAAAAAAAAAAAAAAAAAAAAAAGTAAATCAAGCCCCACTCACTTCTGTCTACCCGCTTCCCTCCGCCCTTACTTCCCTCAATCTCTCGGCTTCCGTTAGTCCCCGCCCAGTCGGTGTCAGGTGGGGGAAAGAGACTTCCCCACCTTCGTTATCGGCACTCCTCCCCAAAGCACTTGCGCTCATTAACGAAAAAGACATGCAATCCATCCACCTATTTTCAGAGAGAGAGAGCAACCCGGAATTGCATACGCAGGCGTCGCAAACATATTCGGCAGCATAAGTCACTGTGTGTCTGTGTCTGTATATATATATATATATATATATATA
>NW_008826830.1:0-2735 GCF_000691245.1 Trypanosoma grayi
TCGAGCGGCGGGTATACGCGCCCCACTGCGCGGTCGAGGCACAGCAGGAAAGCGTCGCGCTCGCGCCGACTCCACGAGTCAGGGCTGCGCGGCAGCCGCAGGAGAATCGTTGCTGTTGCCACCGCCGCCGGACCAGACCCGCCGCCGCTGTTCGCTGCGGCAGCGAGGAGCTCGGCAACAGCCACCTCCGTCACGACGGCCCACACATCGTCGATGTCGCCCTCCAGCATGCGATCACCCCCACCCCCTTGACGCCTTGCCTGTCCCTGCCCAAAGAAGTATTGACAACGGCACGGAACAAGACCAATAAGCAAAGAAAGACAAAAGAAGAAAACGACACACTGTATGCATTTATTCAATGTATGGAACACGCAGAGGACATGTGTGTGTAGGTGGGTATGTATGTATGTATGCATGTACGTCTGAATGTGAGTCTCTAGATGGCGATGTCCATTAATGGGCATCTTACAATTACGTGGGTATAACCAACAAAGAAAAGTCATACAATCACGGTTGTGGTGGACCGCGGAAGATAAAGAATCAGAGAGTGTGAGGCGGAGCGCAACCCACGGCAGGTAACACACGTGCGGCGTGAAAACCACAACAGTGGCCGTTTGAGTGCGATATACCGCGAATCGAAGGAGGGAAGGAAAGGAAAGTAAAGGAAGGAAGGAAGGTTTGAGGAAGGAAGCGAGCAGCGCAACGGTATGCAGGCAACGATAACAACAGAAGAAACATAAGAGGAGAGACGTGCAACAAAGACGACGCGCATAAGCGCGACTGAGCGTGGGGCGCGTGTGTCGACCTGCCGCCCTCTCCAGACACCACGCTCACCCCCCTGCCTTGGTTATCTCCCCATTTCTGATATCTATGCTTCTTTTCGCTATTCCCCTCCTGCCATCCGCTCTTTCCCTCCAGTCTCGCTTCGCCCCTCTCTTTTCCTTTCTCTTCCTCTTTCCCGCTCTCATTTTTTTTTTCACCCAAGTTGAAACAAGAAATGGCTCCGTTCCCACCCAACGCCGGTACGAAGTAGGGAGAAAGCAAACGCAACAGAAGCATCAGCAACACCAGCGGTTGGTGGTGCCAACAGCCGAACAAACACGCATACATACAGAGACTGGATAAAGAGAAAGCAAGAGTGCTCAAAGCATTGGGTGGAAAAGAGACAAGGATGGGGACACGGCGGAGCCTTCAAAAGCGCCATGTGTTGCCTCTCCATGGACCCTTCCGCGTGTCTTCACCGGATTCACACGAATTCCGCGGAGAACGCATCCCTTGTTGCAAGGTAGCGTGCCAGACGAAGCCGGGCGTATTCAAAGAAGTCCACCTCTAACGTTGACACAGCCTCCTGGAGAAGAGCCCAGATACTCCAGCTGAGATGCGATGCCAGCGTGAGGAGCTTGACCAGTCTGACCCAATGCTCAATCGTTCGTTGCTCTTGTTCTTCATCATCTTCATATTGGCCAGACTCAGTCTGCGCCCCGCACATAAACAGGCGCTCCTGCCCTGGTATGATGTCGTCTAATTGCCTGCGGCTTGCTTCGTCTCGGTGCCCCTGCAGCTCCGCTCGCAGGGTTTGGCGGTACACCGCAATGAACCGCATCATGGCGTTGTCAGAGGGAAAATACCGATCGTAGTCGCACTCTAGTCCGGTGTACTCATTAAAGTGGTTTGCGATGTCAAAGAGGAGGTAGTTTCGTTTCACGTAGTCAAAGTCGATGATCCTGAGAAACCCACTCTTCGTGTGACGCATGATGTTCGCGCTAAGGAGGTCGTTGTGACACACGCTCTCGCTCAGCTCTGCCGCGTGGCGCAGCAGCAGCTCACACATCCACGCTGCCTCGCGCTTCAGCTGCCGCGCTGTGCCCAAATACTTCTCCCGCCTCTCCGCATTCATCTTGCGCAGAATACCGTCCGACAGCATCTGATCTACCCACTTTGTCAGCGCGTGTATCGTATAGTTCTCCTCGCAGTCGAAGCGGCAGACGCCGAACGCGGCGCCGCCGCCAAGTGTAGGACCCACCGAGTCCCAATACATCCGCTCCTCACTGCTGAGCACCGGCTTGTGGTGGTCGCTCCGCGCCTCCAGCGTGGCGCGCACCTGGAACGAGGCCAGCTCGTGCGCGATCTTCGCCTGCTCAACCGGCATCTCTGTGAAGGGCAGCGCCTCGTGGAGGTTCAGGAACTCGTAGACGAGGAAGTTTATGCCCCGCACGTATGTAGGGATGAAGATGGACTGATAGAAGAGTTCACTTTCGCGAGAGATGACACGCTCCGTCTCCTTTCCAAAGACTCGGACAACGACGGAGTGTGCTTTGTGAGCCGGGTGGTAGACGTGGAAGAGCTCGTTGGTGATGCCGCCCGAGAGCCGGTCCACGCACAGCTGGTCCGCGCCTACCGCTTCCCCGTTCGCGACATGCGCGCCAGGGCCGTTTCTGACGTGCGCGCGGACGCAGTTCTGCTGCGTCGTCGGCGACGGCTTGTTGGGCAGCAGTATGTGCAGGCAGTGGCGCAGCACGATGTCCACCAATGCCGCGCGGCGCCGGACAGGATCGTCCGGGATCACGCACTGCACAAACTCCACCGCTGTTTTCGTCATTCCACCAGATCAACGCTACGCCTGCTAAACACGTGGCACTCTTTCCTTCTGTTGGCGGGCACGCATAACAAGACAGCAGCCGTGGTGAACGGAGGGAAGAGGCACACCATATCGCAACAACAACCAAAAAAAAAAA
>NW_008826830.1:2886-4407 GCF_000691245.1 Trypanosoma grayi
CCCCCCCCCCTCCACAGACACACCGAAACGAAAAAAAGGGAAGACTTGTGCCAGTATCTCCAGTGCACGTGTGTGCCTTGTCATATGGAGAACGGGACACTACGCCCACAGTGGGGGCGGAAGCAATTTAACGAAAAAAATTTGTCCTTATGCGGTGTGACTTCACACAAAACAACACACTCACAGAGTGATCACCGCTGCCCTGGGGCTCGTACCGCACCTCACGCGGCCACATAGAACGGTGTCAGCAGCAGAATCAGTGGCACACAAATCCACGAAGGGGTGCAGCTGCCATCCCAAACTGTGGAAGAAGAAGAGCCGGAATTGGTCTCATCGCCTCCCCACCGTTGCGTGGCACCACGCCGTCGGTTCTGTGTGGGGGGGTGCTCATACCTCGCCGACCGTCTGTTCCCAGCATCAGTTGTGTCTGTTTGCGCTGATGCATCATTCGTCCATTCGCTGGGTTCCACAGATGTGTCCTTGCTTTCGAAAGACCGAGGATCCTCAAGGCGATCTGTGGCATGATGCGCATCATCTCGAAAACTCCTCACCGCGTCACCACTCAATGCGTCCCGTGCGGCAGTGGATGACTCTCCCCACCATTCATGCCTCACTTCTGAGCTGGGCGTGCGCAGCGACGGAGTCGCCCTGTGCTTTGTATCCATAATAGTGTCCTCTTCGAAGTCTCGCGCGCCTCGTAGGTCTTCTGGCTCTGAAGCAACGTCGTGCGTCACAGTTCCTGTCTCGTCCATCGGCTCAAAAGAACCCACATCAGGCGTGGATGGTTGCCACGCTCCCCTGTCGTGGAACCTCCCATTCCGTGTTGTTTCGCGCTGTTGCGCAGCCTCAGCTTCTTTCTGCAGCACCAGAGCTTCCTCCTTTGCCTTCATTGCCTTCTGTGCGAACTGCTGCGCACCTTCCGCCTCTCTGTTGGCTTCGTCCGCCTTCATCTCAGCGGCAAGCGCTTCTGAATAGGCGATTTGGCTCTGTTGCTCGGCATCCTTTAAACTCGTCCTTGTAGACACAACCTTCTCATGCGCCCTGGTGACTGCTTCAACATAGCGATGGCATAAAGCCTCAAGTCCCGCAATGTACTCTGCTGCATCAACGGCATATCTTCGTGCATCTTCAGCGGCCTTCACCTGAGCCACAGCCTTCCTCGCCGCCTCGGAATCCTTGTCAAGCTGCTCCACCACTTCCTGTGACTTTTTTGCAGCCTCCAGTGCCTCGCCCGCCACCTCCACTGATGCCCTGGCCCTCCCAGATGCGTCCAAAACATCATCGCAGGCCGTCCTCGATTTCTTTAGGAAGACCTTGGTACGTTCTCTCAGAGCCCTTGGGGACGACACGGCAGCTTCCTCGGCCGATAGCGAAGCACGATACTGTGAGAGCTGATAGACACTGTTGCGACGCAGCGGTCTCTGCTGCACCGCCGCCACGCACCCGCAGGCGCAGCACAGCGCGAGGGAAAGTACAAACAGCACGTGGCGCACCGTCACCGTCATCACTTCGCTTCAGGTC
>NW_008826831.1:0-4406 GCF_000691245.1 Trypanosoma grayi
AGCGCACCTCGCTGGGCGGCGACACGTGGCCGAGGTCGGCGAGGCGCACGCCCAGCGACGCACCAGCCGCTCGCAGCTTCTCGCGCTCGCGTGGTGTCAGGCGCTGCTGGCATTTGTTCGTGAAGAGAAACACGCGCTCGTCGGTGCCGGCGGAGGCCATGTAGCGCTCGCCCACCGCCACGCTGTTGATGCACCCCACGTGGTGCTTGATGGAGAAGAGCATCTCAAACTTCTTGCGGCGGAAGACGAGCCCCGCCATCACCGAGTGGTACGTGCCGACTACAAGAAGGGCACTGCGGCATCCTTCTTCTTCTGCTGCTGCTGCTGGGGGCTCAGAGGGGCGTTGCGTCCCGCCCTCCTTCTTCTGTCTACCCGACGACATAACAAGAGAGCTGACGGTGCTGCTCCACAGCCCTAATCCCCTACAGGACCAAGAGAGCAAAGACGACAAAAAAAACAAGAAAAGAGAAGCTACGTCACAGGAAAAGTGCCAAGTGGACCCTAAAACACCTACCCTTCCCGATACAACTCCACAACACGGTTAACTAACACGTCACATAACACACCCAGCACCACTTCCTCGAGTGTATGCCTCTGTGCTCACCAAGGAGCAGTTGGGCCCAAGAGCAACAAGGCATGGCGAGCACAATGAGTCCGCACAACATAGTCCTCAGCGTGTGATGGAAGCCGCAATGAGTTCTCCACACAGCAGAGGGCTCCGCACACCCAAACAAAAAGAATGAAACACCAACTACATGCAGGCTGCCTGTGCTCCAACGTCAAAAGAACCAGTGCATGAGGAGCCGTGGTGCGTAGTTGAGACGTGGCGACACAGCTTTTCCACACAGCCACGCCCAGCGCAGACAGCAGCAACACCGCCTGCACACACGGCCTTCCCTCCGACGGGGCGGGTGCAAACTGGCACTCGTGTGGGTGTCGTTGTCGCTGCTGTGCTGTACACTTGCACCACCCTCAGTCACCCCGCATAGACGCAGGCACTGCACAATAATAATCCCTGCACACCACACACAGCAGGAAGCAGACAACTCGCACTCTGGCTGCTGCCAGTGCCTCCCACGTTGCCAACAGCTCCAGAGCCACTGCTTGTGCCCTCAGATGCAAGGAAAACAGCAGCAGCAGTGACAGTAGCAGATGCCCACCGCAGTCAGAGGGTCGTCAGCGCCTGCGTCCGCAACCTGCACCCACACCCAGCACGTGGGGGCTCCGCCATCCTACCTTCAGCTGTGCGCCAGAGATACACACGCCATGGAGAGGAAGTGAAGACGGCGGCTCAGCGGCGCAGCAGCACTGAGAAGAGACCCACACAAAACTCAATCAGACGTCCTTTCCCAATAATATTTCTAACCCAGTAGCTCATTATGACTTGGAAATATCTCATTTCGTCCTTCCACGTTGTTGTTATCCTCACAGCTAAGCACACACACACACACACCGGCCCAGCTTGGAGCTTGTGCACACTCAACAGTGAGAGTCTGGCGTGCTTCCCAGCCCAAGTGTTGCTGCTCCGCCAGCGGAGAAGGCTGCATGTGTGAAAAGCCCATGATACAGCGCAGGCCGTCCCCCACTCACGGTGGGAGAGCGGGCCTCAACACAAAGGAAAGAACACAACAAAACGACCACACTGCGCATGCGTAAGGAAATGGGTGCACCAGTGAAGTTCCACACAAAAACATTTTGTATCCAAGCAGAGTTGTACGTACAGACGATCCCCGTGGGTAGCCTGAGCGGACACAAACTCAACGAAGATATGTAGACCCAGAGAAGCAAAGAAAGCAGAAAACAACGAATGAACACTCTCTCCAATGCCCACCACGAGGGTGTTGCTGAGCCCCGAACAACACTTTGAGTGCCCGGTGCGAGGTATGTGGGGGCGTGCATCAGCAAGGCACAGCGGATGCGTCTTGTGTGCGGCGTCATCGTCAACAGGGAGCCCACCACGGAGGTGCTGCCGCAGACACAGGGGGCGTCGCACACCACTCGAGCAAAGAGAGAGAAGGTCAGAAGGGTAGGTGGAGCGGCTGCCACCTTGGGCTGTCCCAAGTGTACGCCGCAAGCAAACAAGAAAAGAAACACACAAAGGGGCCGTGTGGCCGTAAGCAATCGTTATGTTGAAGGGCGGGGTCAGTTAATATTGCGCCCCACCACAGAGCGTGGGGCGTCGGGGTGCCGCGCCGCCTACCACATGGCGACGAGGGCCACACCGGCAAGCAGCAGCGGTGCGTGTGCCCACACAGGGCTGCTGCTGCCGTCCTTCTTCTTAGGAGGCGTCGATGGCGGCGGCGGCGGCGGGGGGGCAGGCTCTTTGGCAGCTTCAGGAGCCCCGGATGAACCCTGCTGATTTGTTGGTTGAGACGCCGGAGTTTGCTGAGCGGTTTCTCCCATTGTCTGACCCGTGCCAGTGGAAGTCGTAGTTGCAGCGTTGGCTGGTGATGTTGGCGGCATGAGGCTGATCGACTGGCTCATCGTGAATGTCGGGGTGGTCGTCGTATATTTCCCTTTGTCCTTCCCCTTCGCCTCCATGGCAAGGCCGCCAACGAGTGGCACCTCCAGCAGAGGCCGATCCTGCGCGGCGCACCCGCAGGCACACCACACGCAGAGGGCGCACACCAGGAAGAATAAACGTGTCATAGCTGTATCACTGAGAGCTGCGCGAGGGGGGAGGAAGGGAGGCTGCGGCACACACAGAGCCCCGCAGGGGCACACCAACACACAGCAAGGGACACAGGCAACACCACAGATGGACGCAGTCACTCCCGCAAAACAAAAAGAGGACAGCTCCATGACCACAAAAGCAAAACGTGCACACACTGCCCATCTTCGAGTGTGCGCATCTGTGCTCACCAAGGAGCAGTTGGGCCCAAGAGCAACAAGGCATGGCGAGCACAATGAGTCCGCACAACATAGTCCTCAGCGTGTGATGGAAGCCGCAATGAGTTCTCCATGCAGCAGAGGGCTCCGCACACCCAAACAAAAAGAATGAAACAACAACTACATGCAGGCTGCCTGTGCTCCACAGTCAAACGGACGGGTCCGTGAGGAGCCCTGATGCGTAGTTGAGACGTGGCGACACAGCTTCTTCACACAGCCACGCTTACTGGCGTGATCACCGCTACGCCCAGCGCAGACAGCAGCAACACCGCCTGCACACTGAGCCTTCCCTCCGACGGGGCGGTGCAAGTGGCACTCGTGCGGGTGTCGTCGCCGCTGTGCTGCACGCTTGCACCACCCTCAGTCGCCCTCTTTAGACACAACCGTCTTCCAGTTGGTATTTCACTCTGGTATGTAGAGACACGTGCCCCCACTAGTGATGTTGGTGTCATAGCGTACTGTGGCCTTCTAACATTTACAAAGGTGAATACGCATCTGATCAACACCGTCAGAGTTGTTTCTGGAGTAAGTTTATTGACGGGATAGTGGTCAGTGTATTGCGCCACAATGTATACAAGCGCCAGTGCCCGCAAAGCACCGATGCTACCAAGGAGTAAGATAAGCACACTTTCGAGTCGTCTCAATTCTGCTTGAACCACGAGCTTTACCCATTCAATCGCGGAATGTAATACCGTGTTGGTCCTCACGCACAGCGGGCCCAAGTTGTCAGATGGCGTTGTGCTCCGTGCATTCATGCTCGAGGAAGGTGCAGCCGGCATCGCGGCCCCACTTCATCGGCTCCTCTGTCCCCCATTGCGCGCGATACACACCCATATCCTCAAAAATTGCCATTGTCAGCGCTGTGTAGTACGCACCGAAGCTGCTGGTGCCGCCACTGCTGTGTGCACTCATTAACTCGTCCTTCGCGTCGCGCCATCTCCAATGCGACGTCCCACCGTCATCGGCATCGCCGTCAAGCACCACGCCTGTGATGTGGGCGCAGCCGTAGTGCTTCCGCGCCACAGCGACGGTTCTTGTCGTATTTATCACGTAGACCGGACGGCCGCACAGCGCGCGTGTTGCCACCATGCCAAGGGCCGCCATCCTTTCAACGCTGAACCCAAGCGCGTGCGCAATATCATGCGCGACGCGGCGGATAAAATGCCTCGACGCCACGATCTCCTCCGGGAGGAAGTTCATGACGGCCGATGTCGGCCGCTTGTCATCTGCCTCCGAGCAAATCGCCACAAATGGGCCCACTGGCTCCGCCGTCACGTAAAGGACGAAGTCAGCGTCGTCGATGCCCACACTCTCATGCCCCGCTGGAAGCTCGACGTGTGAGTAGCAGGCCTCCGAGATGAAGCGCGTGATCACCACGTTGCCAGCCCCGCGACGGACGCGCAGGCGGGCGGTGTGCAGCCCAACGGCGACGGGGAGGACGCGGCTCAGGAGCGTGTGGCGCCTCTCCGGCGTCAGGCCCCTCCCTCCACCGCACACGCGGTCCTTCGCGGCGGACG
>NW_008826832.1:0-4404 GCF_000691245.1 Trypanosoma grayi
ACGTCTTCGCGGCGCTGGTGAGTCGCGTCAACAAGGAGTTCTCTGCGATTGGCCTGCTGCTTGCCCGGCGACTGGCGGCGCAGTGGTGGCGCCTGCGCCGCCGCGGCGACTGGTCGGCGATGCGCTGCGTCAGCCGCTTCCTCGCATGGCTGTACATCTTCAACGTGGTGGGTGTTGACGTCATCTACCAGGTCATCCTCGCCCACCTCGCCGCGGAGCCGCGCAGCGACGACGACATTGACCAGGCAGCGGCGCTCTTCCGCGAGACGTTCCGCGCCATGTCGGAGCGCAATGTGGCGGAGTTCCACACGCACGTGCTGACGCCTATACGCGACCTCCTCGCGATGGACAGTGACGAGTGGCGCCTCTCCGCCCGCGCGCAGACGCTGTTGGAGGACTGTCTGCGTGAGGTGCAGCAGTGGGAGCGGGTGAAGCACACCACGAGCATCATACCCCCGCACCTGCTGCTGGTGGACCCTGCGGAGCAAAAATGCCACGAGGTGGACCTTGAAGAAGCGGCGAGCATGGACACGGAGGAGAAACTCGACCGGTTCGCGTTGGATGCGGAGTACGATGCGCACGAGGCGGAGTACGAGATTGCGCGCTGTGCTATTCTGGGCGATGACTGGGAGACGGAGCTGATGGAGCAGATCGCAGCTGCGGAGGAGGCCGATGAGGAAGCGGAAGAGCAGGAAAGAGCTAAACAGGAGCAGCAGCAGCAGCAGCAACAACAACAAGAGCAGATCGGGGATACACCGAAGCAGCTCATCGACGAGCAGGAGCGCCAGGTGCGGAAGGACGTGTATATGGCAATGCGCAGCAGCGTGCGGGCGGACGAGGTGGCGCATAAAATACTCAAGTCCATGCAACCGCAGACGGAGCGCACGGTTTGCTTCATGGTTATTGAGGGCTGTTGCGAGGAGGCGTCATACAAGAACACGTACGGCATGGTGGCGGAGCGCCTCTGCAAGAGCAATGCGAGGTTCCAGAGCTTCTTTGCCGAAGCCTTTCGCCTGCGCTACGAGCGTGCGGAGGACCTTGAGGAGAAGCAGATTGAGTTCACGTGTAAGATCTACACCCATCTTCTTCGGACTGAATCGCTGCCGTGGCACAAGTGCCTCTCGGTGCTGGATGTTGTGGATAGCGATGTGTCGCAACGGCTCATGATCCAGTGGCTGCTGCAGGGGCTGGTAGAGGCTCGGGGCATGCGGGTGGTGCGGGAGCGGTTCGAGGGGGACAGGGAGCTGCGGTCCAACACGACGAAGCTGTTCCCTCTTGCTGCTTCAGAGGATGCGCTGGAGCGGGCGGTGAATATGTTCGAGGCGATGGGAGTCGGCGAGCTGGGCGCCGGCGTGCGTGCGCGGCTGGAGGAGGTGCGGCGCGCAAGGAGAGCCGCTGCCATCAGCAGTGGCGGCGGCAACAGTGGCTACTACTACGACTACAATCGCGACCACCACAGCCACAACAGCAGCGGCAACAACAACAAGCGGCGGCGGGACGACATGGAGTACATCTAAGCGAAAGGAATGAGAAATACAGGTGAATGGGCAACAAGAACAGAGAGGAGGGTGAAGGCCGCATGTCTCTGGTGGTTCGCGGTGCTTCATTCATCGAGAGGTGAGGTCAGCACGCAAGGGCGGAGATATACGTATAAAAGGAAAGTGGAAAGGGAAGCAGTGGTGCCTCTTCTGACTGTCCTGGACCACACCCTCCATTCTCCATCTCCCTCATCACCATCACCATCACCACCACCACCACCACGACGACGACGACGACAACAACAACAACCATTATCATTCATATCTGACCTCTCTTTCTTTCTTTCGTTCGTTCTCACTCCTTCTCCGTCCCCCTCTCTGTTACACATAAACACCCATTTTTCTTTGTTTCCTTTTTTTTTTCCTTTCCGTGCGTCGTATCATACTCGGCAGGGCAGCTCGCAGGCGTACATACGCACCACTACTACTACTACCACCACCACAAACATCAACAACAAGAACAACAAAAGTAATAATAACAGCCAGAAACCTTTAGAAGTAAGGAATGGAAGACCCGAACCGCAAGCCCGTCAAGGCCCGTGTCCTTGTGCGTGTGCGCCCCTTCACCGAGGCGGAGGGGGTGGTGTGTCCGGAGGACAGCCCTGTGCCGCGCGAGATCATTGAGTGGGACGGGCACCACACGCTCACGGTGCTTGACGCCGCCAACGGCTTCCAGCCGCGCAAGAACGCCCAGTTTGAGATTGACCACGTGATGTGGTCCTTCCGCGACGAGGAGCGGCCCAAGGTAGTGGTACACACGCAGAAGGACGTATACGAGGCGATGGTGGCGCCCATGATCCCACAGCTCGTGGAGGGCTGCAGCACCGCCTTCTGCATCGCCGGCGCGACAGGGAGTGGGCGTGTCTACTCGCTCTACGGCGAGGATGTGGACGGCACCAGCCGTGGCATTCTCCCACGCTTCGCTGAAGACATCTTCGCCGCGTTCAAGCAGCAGAAGCGCGAAAACAGCACACTCACCTGCGAGATTGAGGCAATCGACGTGACGAACAACGAGACGTACATGGATCTGCTCTCGCAGCGCCGCAAAGCCTCCGCAGCGGCGGCGGAGGACCTGAAGCTCGTGCACGACCCCACCGAGGGCATGAAGGTGCAGGGCGCCACACGCGTGCCGGTCAACAAGGCGTCGGACCTTCTCAGCGTGCTGCGGCAGGTCGCGCGGGTGGTGCCGAAGCGCAACTGCTGTCACACCGTACACCTCCGATTCGTGGAGACGTACGAGTTCGAGGACCCGGAGCAGGGGGATCAGGCGGTCAGCAAATCGCGCCGCATCAACGTGCTCTTCGTACTGCTGCGCAACATGCCACCAGCCTTCCAGCGCTGCGTGGATGTCGCAGTGGAGCACGACAGTGGGGAGAACCCGCTGGCGAAGGTGCCTACCCGTGAGACAGCCTTCACGAAGCTGCACCCAGAGTTGCTGCAGCAGGGCTACAATCTCGCGTTCCTCTGCTGCGTCAGCCCCTTCTACGAGCACACCCGAGATACGGTGCAGACGTTGCTCCTGGCGGCGAAGCTCATGCGGCTCAGGTGCAAGCCAAAGCTTAACCAGGATGCGGCCCTCGTGGAGCTGCGCAACCTCGCCGACGAAGTGAGGAACCTCAAGACGGAGGTGGTGAAGCAGACGGAGTCCACGCAGATTGTGCAGAAGGAGCTCAACGCGCGTGAGGTGGAGCTCATGAAGCAGGAGGCCGCCCACCACGAGTGCCGGCGAAAGCTGCAGCTGTCCGAGGATGAGATTGCCGCGGCGAAGCACGCCCTCCGCCTGAACCTCTACCGCACCAAATGGCAGAAAGCCAACTTCGACAAGAATTCTCACGATAAGAAGAAGAGCATGGCGGCGACAATGACGGCGAAGGAAGCGACTGAGAGGGCAGCGGATGCCGAGGCAAAGGAAGAGGAAGACGTCAAAGCTAAGATCAAGGATGTGGAGCAGCGGCTGCAGGCGCAGGAGAAGAAAAATGCGCAGTTCGAGACCCGCCTCAATGCGCGGTCGCAGAAGGAGGAGGAGGTGAAGAAAATGCGCAGATTCATCGCTGCGCCTCTGGAGGAGCGACGGCAAATCATTGAGGCCTCCATACGGGAAGAGGCGCAAGCGACAAATAAAGATCGGCGATTGGAGAGTGAACTGAAGGCGCAAAAGGAGGCGAAGGAAAAGGCACAGGCCCGCTGCAGTGAACTGGAGAACGACTACAATGCCATACACGCCGCAGAGAAGGGGACACGGGAGAAGGAGGAGATGCAGAAGAGCATTAAACAACTTGAGAAGGACATTTCGATGACTGAGGCGGAAACCAAGCGCCTACAAGGGGAGCTTGACAAGCGGCCGCCGGGTTGCCAGTGCATTCTCATGTAGGCTGTTGTCGCATTGCAATATAGTACAGCTGGCTCTGTGTGTGTGTGTGTGTGTGCGTGAATCTGTTTGTTGTGAGCGGCAGGAGCTTGTTTCACTCTAATGTGTCTTTCTCTGATGGAGAGCACAGCCGTATGCACGCCCAGAGTTGCTATCCGCTGGAGAATTTTCGCTTGTCCCACCTGGCCTACACCAACGGCGGAAAAGTGTTACAACACGACATGGGTGTATTTGTTTATTGTTTGTTCGTGTTGTTGTTGTTGTTGTTGTTGTTTTGACCTGTTGGTTTTTTTTTATGATTCTTTTCTTTTCAATGGGGAGTGGAGGTTGTATCCTTTTCTATTGTTGCTGTATATGGATATCTCCTTTCATGCCTGGTTGTGCCTGTGCCTCTGTGTGCGTGTGCAGTTGCGGTGAAGAGGAGTCGGCGACCGCAGCGGCCATTACCGGTGGTGGTGCTGCTGTTGGTGGTTGAGGTAAAGAAATGGAGGGAGAGAG
>NW_008826833.1:0-4394 GCF_000691245.1 Trypanosoma grayi
GCATATATAGGTGGAACCTTGGCCGGTTTGCGGACGCGACAGAGGATGGCTGGGGTGTTCCTTTCTTCCGTGGTTCGTATGCAGGGCCCTCAACAGAGGTCTTGAATGGTTACCCGATTTACTGGGCTCATAATGGTAGGAGTGTATTGTATAACGGTAACATATCAGGAATTGAAATGCGTATCAGAACGTGATATTGTTTTGTACAATGACAAATGTGGCACAGGAGCATTGCTGTGTTATATTGTTTTATTGCAGTGGGCAGTAGAAGTACGTTTATGTAGTGGTGCTGGATACGTGATAGGTGTGTTTTTTGTTGTTGTTGTTTTATTTTTGGTTATGTGTATTTATGTGGTTGTTTTACGCTTATCAGAACTTCTGGTGTTGGGGCTTGTCTTGTCTTGTTGGTTCTATGAAGTCTCCTACGTTCTCTACTGCGGATGTCTTGTGTTCTTCGTGTTAAGGGGACTGAGATTGAGAGTAATGAGAAACGGAGGTAAGTATGTAAGGGGGGTAGCTTTTTTTTTTTTTGATATTTACGGGAGCTTGTATCGTTTTTATTCATTCATTTATTCTTTTCTCTTTGGCTTCTGGAAGGGGAGTGCGCGATTCGCGTTTTGAACATTTTCTACGCTTTATCTTTTGTCCACACCATTAATGAGTCTATATGGACGCTTACCTTTGGGTTTTTTTTTGGGGGGGGGGTCATGGCGTTTGGGCCAGATAGCGTTGGGAAAAATAGCGTATGTCTCTCCTTTTCCTTCGTTAGTTGAAAGTAAGATCTAGACCCTAAAGAGAAGAAATCTATTTTTTTTTCTCTTGAGTTGAGGGTGTTTGGTAGTTAACCTCGTGACCTTTTTTGTTTTTGTTTTTCCTGTACCCAATACTCTCTTCGGAAGGTGTTGGCATCGTTCTTACTGTGTCTCCGTAGGGTGGGGGAACTGCCCAGTGGGTAGGGTCGAGGAGGTTTGATAAATAGGCTATTGGTGCAGTTCCATTTGATAGTTGATGTCGCAGNAGGGTGGGGGAACTGCCCAGTGGGTAGGGTCGAGGAGGTTTGATAAATAGGCTATTGGTGCAGTTCCATTTGATAGTTGATGTCGCAGCACCTCTATAAGCGGCAAGAGAAACTGAGGCTCTACCGTGTCCTGATTAAAGGGGCCAGTCGCTTTCCACTACGTTCCCGCCGGGAGATGGTCACAGAGGAGGTTCGTAGTAGTTTTAGACACCCTCTCAACGACACATTGACGAAGGAGGAAGTGGACTATAAGTTGGTTCTTGGGTGGGAGCGAGCTGCCGCCATTCAGACGTACGCGCAGAACATGTACTGGTTCCATTCCCGGGATGAGGTGTCGAAGGAAATGTTGCATCATTCACTCGAGCGTGATCGCAAACGCATTGAGGAGATGGCGAGNTTCCATTCCCGGGATGAGGTGTCGAAGGAAATGTTGCATCATTCACTCGAGCGTGATCGCAAACGCATTGAGGAGATGGCGAGGTGCAATGCCGTGGGGGCTGCACAGAAGAAGACGCCCGAGGTGACGGAATTTAAATCCTCCATGTACCACATACACCCAGATTACCACAATAAGATTGGTCAGAAACCGTTGACTCACAGCCGTGATATATGGAGGGCGCGTGGGCAATACGGTTCTGACGTTGGCGGGCCTCGGCAGAAGTTCTACGTGCGCCGCTTCAAGGCTCTGTTTCCGCAAGGTTGGTGATAGTGCATGCGTATCGTTGCGAGATTGGTCTGCATGTTTTGATTTTTCTTTTTTTTTTTTTNTTTTTTTTTTTTTGTTCTTCATTGCTTCGAGTCGCACAGAGTGGCCAACCCCCAGCTGCAGTCCCACTTGCACCCTTCTTTCAACCTGTTCTCTACCCTACTGAAGATCCCCTGGGGCAGGGTAAGGGTAACTAGGCAAGCTGAGAGGGTGAGACAAGGGCGCAAATCACTCTCTGTCTGAGTGTGTGTGTGTGTGTGTCTTGAAAAAGAAGACGCGGGCGAGTGTGTTCAATGAGGGCGTCTGGGGTTCTCAGCCCAAGCGGGAACAATCACGCCGAGTCGGCGGAGTCGTCGGTCATCGTCGATGATGCTGGCGGTGGGGGAAAAGGAGGGGTCCCAGCTGCAGCGGCCTCAACGGTTGGCGGGTTGCCAGCCGCGCCCAGCAAAAGCGCGGCTGTACAGGCATATGTATGTGCGCGGTTCTTGCCCTACGACGACATTCGCCGCATTACCCTTGTCAACGATAGCAATACTGCGGGGTGTGACCTTGTGTACGGTGGAGAGCGGCTTCGGCCACACGTTAATGCGAGTGGAAAACTCCAGCACCAATTCCTAAACAGTGGCATGTTGGATTCATTGGCTCATACACATTCGTCGACAGCTTCGTCCTTTATGAGTGAGCTCCAAAGGACACTCGCTCAGACACTTGCGTATGATGGCGCCGGTGCAACTACTTTGTCCATTGGCGACGATGATGCACCTGAGAATGTGTTATGGAACAATTTGTTTCGCAAGTGGCCTCTGGAACTAGCTGCCTCTGGGTATGCTGAGTGGTGGTTGCGGCACTCAAAGTGCGTGGCGGATGCCACTCCACTCTTTAACATGATCATTGGTGAGCTCGCTGAAGAGGAACGCCGTCGCAGGCTCGGTGATGGATTCACTGAAGATGACGAAACGTCCCCCGGTGTCGTGCATGGTACGCTGGGCATGATACTATCCATTTGTTCCGACCCCCCACAATCACTTAAAAATTTTTTTGGAACAGTCGAGTGCTATCAGCAACTGTTTTATCGCGCCTGTTTCCTCGGCACCTATCCATGCAGGGGTATGCGCGCGAAAAGGAAAGACGCACGGGAACTGATCCGGTGCCTCTCTCTCGCGGCCGTCGCGGCCCAGCGCGTCGCGGGAGAACTGTCAGTAGTGCGGCACGATCTGTTATGTTTCATGGGAAGAGTGCGGCGTGAATGGGAGAGCCTGGTAGAGACACGCGCAGATGAAGAGGCGTTACGAGTTGATTTCGAGTGGGTACAGTCCCTCATGGCGTTTGCGTGCGATTGAGCATCGCAGGCACACACACACACACACACACACATTGCACAGTTTGACCGGTTAGGCGAGCGCCTGGCTCCGATAAGGCTTGAGCCTGCGGGGGCGCAAAGGGATTGTGTCCCTTTTCTTCCCTTTTTATTTTGTTTCTTTCCTATCCCTTTGGCAGTTACCGCTGTTTTGGACTTGCTTCCTTTTCCTTGTTGTTGTTGTTATTGTTTGGGGGGGGGGGTGCGGGACATGCTGGCGGTTTGATCGTCATAGTGTAGTTCTTGTGCGCGCGCCATGTCCGAGGGCCGACCTTTGGTAATCCTCGTGGTGGGAATGGCAGGGACTGGGAAAACGACGCTCGTGCACCGTATGCAGCACTATGCGCTGGCAACCGCCAAAAACGCCTACTTTATTAACTTGGACCCCGCCGTAACAGAAGTTCCGTACCGCGCGAACATTGACATTCGGGATACGGTGAACTACAAGGAGGTGATGAAGCAGTACCGACTTGGACCGAACGGGGCCATCATGACATCGCTAAACCTTTTCGCAACCAAGTTTCACCAAGTCATAAGTATTCTAGAAAAAAAAGAGAATCTTGAATGGATCGTCGTTGACACGCCTGGGCAGATTGAAGTTTTCACGTGGTCCGCCTCAGGGCAAATCATTGCGGAGTCCCTTGCGGCGACGTGGCCGACAGTTCTGCTTTTCGTTGCCGATACCACGCGCTGCGTGAGTCCACAAACATTCATGAGCACAATGCTTTACTCTTCGAGCATCATGCTCAAGCAGCAACTTCCGCTGCTCCTTGCTTTCAACAAGACCGACGTTGTTTCCTCTGAAGCCGCGGTGGCCTGGATGAAGGACCCCGATGCGCTGGCCGACGCGGCCAACGCCAGCACCGATGGCAACTACGCCGGGGGCTTGGTGCAGTCCCTTTCGCTTTTTACGCATGGCTTCTACGAGGGCCTCCCCTTTGCAAGCGTCTCGGCGGCCTCGGGAAGAGGCATGGAGGAGCTTGAGGGGGCCTTGCGCGCCGCCGCGGGGCAGTACCTTGCGGAAGCGGGGCCGCGACTCAAGAGGCGCGAAAAGGAGGCCAACGAAGAGAGGGCTGCCGAGGCGGAGAGGATGCTACGCGATTACGAGGCCGACCGGGCAGACGATTAACAATTTTTTTTTTTTAAGACAAACGAACATTTTTATTTTATTTTTTGCCTTTTTGGCCCAGCCAAAAAGAAAAAGAGGGCAAAGAGGAAGGAAGATGCCCGACCGCCGTGTCACGGGCCCATGGCCCTCCCTTTCGCCCCTCGCATTTGCCCCGCCCCGAAAAAAGGAAGGAAGAGAAACAAAT
>NW_008826834.1:0-3818 GCF_000691245.1 Trypanosoma grayi
TTTTTTTTTTCATTATGAATTGCCGCAACAAGTGTTGTAATTTCCTTCAACCTGTGGGCTGAGACACCCAACAGCAGCAACAATAATGATAACAATAACATCGAACATTTTTCGCCGGCGTTGACGAGTGATGCAGTGACACAGGGAGAGAGTGTGTGACGTGCAGCAGCGCGCAGGTGAGAAGGCAGCGAACAAGACGACAAAACAAAAGCCAGGGATGAGCGTCATACCGAATTAAGAGCGAACGAAGAGGAAAGAGAGCCTTTCTTGTTTTGGAAGCCTCGGCGTAGTGTACACACATGTATATAGATGCGGGCGGCTTGCAGGCGTGGCGCCATTCCTTCTGCGTTTTTTTGNTTGGAAGCCTCGGCGTAGTGTACACACATGTATATAGATGCGGGCGGCTTGCAGGCGTGGCGCCATTCCTTCTGCGTTTTTTTCCCCCACCCCTTCTCTCTCTCTCCCTCTCCTCGTCGCTCATCATCTCTCTCCCTCGCCCGCCCGCACCGCGACGCGGAAACGCACAGCAGCACCATCAGCACACGCACACACACTCCCCTCTCTCCTGTGGTGTGCCTCTGTCCGTCCCTGGCACCCCACCAGCCAATTTATTTGCGTTACTCTTACTCCGCTACTGCTGCGCCTTCTTTTCACCCTTATTGACACCCTGTTTGCCTCTGGCACTTTTCTTTCCTCCTGTTTCGCCCTTGGTCTTTTCCCCCAGCAGCAACGATGCGTCCCCGCCTCAGCGCCCAGTCCCTGCTCAACGCCCCGTAGTGGTGCCAGAGTGACAGCAGCAGCAAGACGGTGGGGAAATGTGCGGCGCAATCGCAACGGGGTGGCGCAGCGGCCCGCCCGAACAAATTAGAACAACAGCCAGACCGCAACACGTTCCTCTCTGGAATGCCCACGCACCTGGGGGCGTTGAGGGGACATGTGAATAAGGCGCGGAGAGCCAAGACACTCGATACAGACAAAGGTGCCTCTCCACCCTCTTGTTTACAAGAAGGAAGTAGCTGTGTGTGTGCGTGTGTGTGACGTTGTGCCCGGTATGAAGCGCGAAGACACGTATTGGATGAAACAGACAGAGACACAGCACTGCATCTCTGCCAGCACCACCAACACCAATAACAACGGATCAAAACAACTCGGAAGCAAGGAAAACAAAAAAGAAAACACGTAAAACCCCTCTGTTTTTCACTGCTCCTTGTTGCGTGGCCGTACCCACCAGTCCGTGTATATATATATATATATACAGGGAGAGGCAGATGCATCCACGCTTCTCTCCTCATTGTCTCGTCCACTCCTCCTCCTCCTCCGCTCTGTGCGTGTGGGGGACACAGCGTCGGCTGGTGCCCGCTGGAGAAAAATAAACAACACAACAAACAACAAAAACCAAAAAGGAAAGCAAAACAAAAAACAAAACAAAAAACAAAACAAAACAAAAAAACAGAACAAAACGTCCTTTCATAGTGGCAGTAGTAGTGGTGGTAGTAGTGGTGGTAGTAGTGGTAGTAGTAGTGGTAGTAGTAGTAGTAGTAGTAGTAGTGGTAGTAGTAGTAGTAGTAGTAGTAGTAGTAATAGTCCACGCAGAAGTTACACATGCCTGGGCGCTACGTGGCTACTGCTAATATTTCTTCAGCACTGTGGGGTCAACATGCTGCGGCACCGTCACGTGCAGACCCTCCACGTGCTTCATCGCCCGCACAATCGCCTCGTGGCCGCACTGGTTGCCGCTCCAGCTGCGGCGCGACACGCCGTTGAGGACGTCCCACATCAGCATGAGTTTGGAGCGCCGCTCCGCATCGGCAGAGCCGTCGAGCATGAGGCAGAAGCCGCCGTTCATCGCCTCGNTCAGCATGAGTTTGGAGCGCCGCTCCGCATCGGCAGAGCCGTCGAGCATGAGGCAGAAGCCGCCGTTCATCGCCTCGCCCCAGCCGGTGCCACCACCGTTGTGGAGCGACACCCACGTCGCGCCGCGGAAGGAGTCGCCAATGACGTTCTGTACCGCCATGTCGGCGGTGAGGGACGAGCCGTCGTAGAGGTCGGACGTCTCACGGAATGGCGAGTCGGTACCGCTCACGTCATGGTGGTCCCGTGAGAGCACCACAGGTCCCTTCAGCCGCCCGTCGCGGATGGCGTCGTTGAAGTTCTTCGCGATACATTGCCGCCCCTCGCAGTCGGCGTAGAGGATGCGGGCCTGCGAGCCAACCACAAGCTTGTTCTCACCGGCCTGATTGATCCAGAGGAGGTTGTCAGATATCTGCCGCTGCGACTTTGGAGCGGCGCTCTGCATCAGCTTTTCCAGCGTCTCCGCAGCGATGCGGTCAGTGAGGGCGAGGTCCTCTGGGAGCCCCGACGCGCACACCCAGCGGAACGGCCCGAAGCCGAGCGCAAAGACGTCGCCCATGATGTCCTGCACGTACGACGGGTAGCGGAAGCGGTTGATGCTGCGCACGGTATCGTTCGCCGACCACACCTCCGCCCCCGCACGGGACGCCTCGAGGAGGAAGCTGTTGCCGTAGTCCCAGAAGCGCAGGCCCCGTGAGGCCAGCTCGTTAATTGCGGTGACCTGACGGCGCAGGGACTCCTGCACGAGCTCCTTGAACTTAGCGGGCTGCTCCACCATCATCTTCTTGCTTTCCTCGAAGGAAATCTGCACTGGGTAGTAGCCGCCGTTGAACGGGTTGTGGCAGCTGGTCTGATCAGAGCCGAGGTGCACAATCTGCTCCTTCTCTTTCACAAGTCGCTCCCAGACGGTGACGACGTTGCCAAGGAAACCGATGCTCACCACCTCCTTTGCGGCGGAAGCCTTGCGAATGCGGGCGAGGAGCGCCTCCACATCTGTCTCCACTTCCATCAGCCACCCCTGCTCCTTTCGCTTGTACAACGCGTTGGGGTCCACCTCTGCCACCACCACGACGGCGCGGCAAATCACACCGGCTTTACCCTGCGCGCCGCTCATGCCACCAAGGCCGCTGGTCAGCACAACTTTTCCTGAAAGATCTTCAACGCCAAGGTACTTACGTCCTGCATTGCGGAACGTAATGGTGGTGCCGTGGACAATACCCTGCGGACCAATATAGCAGAAGGAACCAGCCGTCATCTGCCCGTACTGCGTGCACCCCATGGCATAGAGACGGTCATAGTGCTCTCGGGTGGAGTAGTTGGGCACCATCATGCCATTTGTGATGACGGCACGAGGGGCATCTGGGTGACTTGGATACAGACCCATCGGGTGACCCGAGTACAGCGCCAGTGTCTGATGGTCCGTCATCTCGCTGAGGTACTTCATTGTGAGGCAGTACTGCCCCCAGTTGTTGAACACACCACCGTTACCACCGTATGTAATAAGCTCATGTGGGAACATTGCCACACGGTTATCCAGGTTGTTCATGATCATCAGCATCATTGCCGCCGCGTACTTGGTCTTGGCAGGGTAGCAGCTGATCGGGTAGGCCTTCATTTCGTACTGTGTGGGGCGAAGACGATACATGTAGATGTGACCATAGAGGTCGAGCTCCTTGTTGAACTCCGCCGCGAGTTCCTCATGGTGGGCGGGTTGAAAGTAACGAAGCGCGTTAGCGATGGCCTGTCGGCGTTCCTCCGGTGTGAGCCTCGGGTTGCGCTTCGGCGCGTGTGGGACGCTGTCATCAAGCGCCTTGCACGGAGGCGGCAGCGGCGATGGGATGCCCGCCGTGAGGCACTTGCAGAGTATTTCCTTCATGTCAGTCATGCCAAGTCAATAGCAGGATACAAGAAAAGCCGAAATAACTTTGGTTGCCTTTCTCTTCTTTCCTAGAACTCAAAAAAAAAAA
>NW_008826834.1:4008-4391 GCF_000691245.1 Trypanosoma grayi
CTCCGCCTCCGCCCGCAGCCGCTTGCGGAGTGCCTGCATGCTCGCAATGCCGCTCGGCGTCACAGTATTCGCGAGCCCCAGAAACGCCCCACACCGCACCACGAAGCCTTCCTCACCGTAGCCTTCAAGGCCACCACCCCGCGTCGGCGGTGGGTCAGTCGGCAAGTCGGGCAGACGGCCGCCACGGTCCCAGTTCTGGTTCGTCAGGTGATACAACACCGCAGTAAGGAAGTGCCGTGCAAACGGCATCTCCTCCACACGCTTCTTGACTATTGTAACGATGTCATCTTCGTCTTCTGGCTGCTCCACCTTGACGCCGCGCAGGCCACCGGCCCCGGCCCCGGCGCCGCTGCTGTTGCTGTTGCTGCCGCCGCCACCGCTCC
>NW_008826835.1:0-4384 GCF_000691245.1 Trypanosoma grayi
TGAGTGAGTAAATGATTGGGTGTGTGTGCGAGAGAGAGAGAGTGAGTGAGTCAAAGAAGAAAGAGCAAAAGAACAAGAATCGTCGTCAAGTCGCCTTCCCGCTCCGCACAATATATCTTACTCTTCTCGCCCGGCTTCATGGAGACGGGGAACAAAACCAAACAAAGAAAGCCTAAAGCATATGGCGTCGCCTATTCAGGAGCGGAAGAATAAGAGGGAAGAACAAAAGAGGGGAAGCGTGTCGGCGCCGGACCCGCCCCCCGCCTTCTGCAGCCCGCAATACATGCACGTGCACTTGAGCACACGCACACAGAGTTATATTTACCAGCACACGCCCACACACACACACACACACAGAAGCACACATGGAGGACACTCCCACATACGCACACATGTACAGACGAACCCACCCATCGGAGCGCATGGTTTACTCCGCTGGCACCTCTGCTTGATGTGGCGCAGCATCTTCCTTTGTGTGTCGCTGCTGCTGTTGTGGTACAGCGGCACACTCCGGTGAACCGGCATCACCTGGTGTCTCCTTCTCCTTCTTGCTTCTGTCGTTTTCTTTTGCCGCCTCCTCTGTCTTCTTTGTTAGTTCCTTTTCCTCATCTTTCGGTTTTTCCTTCCGTGATGCCTCTTCTCCTGTCTCATTCTTTGTCACCTCCTTTCCTCCCATTTCCCCACCGTGCGTCCCCTCCGTATTCTTGGGGTTATCTTCACGGTGTATATCATCCTCGCACCTCTCCTTCGTATCAGATGCCGCAGGACCGACGCCAGCAGGGGCCTTCTTGCTGTCCTTTGGTGAACGCCGCGCATTCCGCCGCTCTATCGCGTCCCGTTTGTCGACTGCTGTGGTGTCTTTTGCTGCGGCACCACCGTTACCATCTGGCACGTCGTTCACCTGTGATTCTCTTTTCTGCCGCTGTCGCTGTTCCTCCTTGCGGTTTTTGGTGGCCTGCTTGCCCCTTTTTGCTCCGTCCTCCTCATCGTCGTCCTTGTTAAAGGAGGCCCAGCACTTGTTGCAATAGAACTCGCCTACACGGCGGCGTGTGCGCTCGCGGTAGCCCTCACGGAAATCACCGCACTCGTGGCAGAACTCCCATCCCAGTTTCGCCCAGCAGTTGTAGCAGTAGGACTTGTGGTCCCGCTTGTCGAGACGGAGGTCATTGGGTTGTTTCTTCTTTTGGCACTGTGCGCACTCATCCGGCGCCGCGTTGTCTCCTTTGCCGCCGTGCTGCTGCTTGCCGTGCCGTACCGCTGTCTTGCCGTGTCCACCTCTCTCACGTTCTTCTCTCTCTTCGGCAGCATGTGCTCGCTTGTTGTTGCGATCACGCGGCTGCTGTTGCTGCAATTGTTGTTGGTTTTGTAGTTGTCTGCCTCCAGGGGCTCCTCCCCTGTGTTTATCCTCTGTATTGTCGCTTCGCACAATGTGCACCGATGGCACCATCGTTGTCAGCAACTCCAACTCCGAGACAGGATGTTTTTCCGGAACGATCGCCATGGATTTCGGCGTCTGCGGGCGGTGTCCCACTAAAGTTGTGTGCGTCACGCCTTGAGACCTGTGAATGGGCAGTGGGTACACCGGTGTCGGAGTCCCATGTGAAGCGTTGCTGTGGGTCGAAGTACTCGCTACAAACATGGTGTGATATCCCGTTGCGCCATCCGTTGCAGAAACTGGCGGGACCATCCGCAGCGACGCGTGTGGCGTGGCGCTGCCTTGCTGCATCATGACGGCGCTGGCGTACGTCGGCAGTACAACTCCATGGTGTCCATGGCTTGCTGCCTCGCTGGATGTCGCTGATTCTGGCGGTGGCAACCCCGTATGTGGTGGTAGCGGCAGCGGCGGGGTGTCAGCCGGCGGCGGTGGTGGCGGCACAATTTTCTCATGTGTGAGCCACTGCAACAGCTTGGCCTTAGGGATGATGCAGTGCTCCAGCAGAGACTCTACGTCTCGCTTATATGCGGGGCGAAGCGCGTCATATCGGATGCGCTGGAATGTCCATGTACGTGCCTTCTCATCCGAGAGCACGCATGTGCATATGCAGCCCTCCACAACGTCCGGGTGCTTTACCTCCACAGTGCAGTCTTCAAATTGAGTGTATTCCTTCTCAAACTTGTCGTACACCTCAAGCTCAAATGTCCTTGTGGGCGCATTCTCAAAAAGAATGCTGCGCCCAAAACCCCCCTGACTTGACATACTCTGGCCTAAAGAAAACACACTGGTTAGCTGTGACTGCTGCATATATTGCGGTGCGGAGGCAGAGGCAGAGGCGTGACTATGTATGCTGCTCCCCAGCACGACCTCCGCCTCCTTTGCGCCACTCTCCGTGACGACGAGATCCGGTGCCGTGCTCCTTAGCGCGCCGATGCGGAAGTCAACTGTGATACTCGCAGGTGGTCGCCACACAAAGACCTTGTCGGAGCTGTGCATAGGGTTCACCGGCTGGAACACAACGCCATCGCCTGGGTAGTCGGCTGGCTCAAGCACACCGAGGATCTCCTCCAGTTTTACCGTAGCCTGGTGCACAACGACGCAGTCAGAGCCAGCGGGAAAGAAGGCCTTCTTCTCCGCGCACAGGTGTGTAACGAGGAACGCCTGCCGCTCCGCCCAGTTCATGCGCATCACGATGTTCGTCTCCGGCCTCTCCGCATCACTCCAGAAGAGGGCATCAAAGACAAGAAACTTCTCGCTGTTTCGGTCCTTGCTGAGTCGCACAAGGTCGCCCTCAAGCACAAAGCAACCGACGGCGCTCAGTCTACTCCCCAACCACGCCTTCTCAGACATACGCAGTACCGCCTTGAGATGCGTTGGGATGAGGTGCAATCTACCCTCGTGGTACAGCAGTAGATGACGTGAGCCGTCGTTGAGGCGACGCACGCCGTAGTGCGACTTGATTGTGGAGACGCGGTTCTTTTCCGACATCTCGCGTGTGGAGAACGGCACGAACTCCGTGGTACCGGGGTAGTGGTGTATAAGTCCCTTTGCCGGCTTTACGAGGTCGAAAACGCGTGTCACCACGGCGCAGTACTCCTTGTGGTTGTCTTCCATCGTTGTGGAGATGGAGTCGCTGTAGAAGTCGATGCGGATGCCACGCTGCGGCGGCTGTGCACAACAGCCAAGCACCATTGTGCGCAGCGAGTTAAGCACCTCCTCCTTCGACTTGGTTGCATCGATTTCGCGATACATGCCGGCCGCCTTCGCGAGTGCGCGGACCCTGGCGTGAATGACGCGGTGGTATTTGAGCTTCTCGCGCAGCTCCTCGCCACCTCCCATGCGCTTCAAAAGCACATCGTCGCCGTCCGCCTCCATGCCCACAATGCCGACAAACGGAATATTCCGTGCCTTGAGCAGCGCCGAAAGGTAATAAATATCCTCAATGCCCTTCACATTCTTGTCGATGACGAGTCCCTTCACGTTGCGCTCCTTCCGCTGCTGTTCAAGGAGTTCGTCAAGGCGTTTCTCCAAGGCATCAAACACTTCCTTTGTTGTCTCCCACACTGGTCGCTTTGCCGTCGTCCCTGCGAGGAAGTCGGCGCCTGAAAAGAAAACCCAGCCAAATCCATCCTTCCGCAGTTCATTCACCAGCTCCCGACCCATCGTCGTTTTGCCAACTGCAGGAATGCCGGAGAGAAGCACGCACGAAAACTTGGGCGGCTCCTTCGAAACTAGAGCCGCCAGTGAGGCGTTACCAACACTCACACGTGTACTCTGCGGTTTGGGCACCGTACCTACCGACTGCTGTGGCTGGAGTGGTGCTGAAGTTGGTGTAAGGGCGCCGTTAGAAAACGCCGGCGATATCAGCCCTTGCTCTGCGCCTTTCGCCATCATCATCGGTGGCATCGGAACACCCATAGGAGGGGGGAAGGGAATCGTGCCACACGGCGGCTGCATGAACGGCGGCGGTGGTGGCGGTGGTGGTGGTGGCGGTGGCGGCTGCACCAACCCAAGGCCTGGAACAAAGTGCTGCATCAGAGTTGACGGTGGCCGCTGCATGCCAGGTGGGGGAACGTAAAACGGTCCCTGAGGTGGCGGCGGTGGCGGCGGCGGTGGCGGCGGTGGCATATTCTGCATCATCGCCGGCATCATCATCGGTGCCTGGTACATGGGTGGTGGTGGCGGCGGCGGTGGTGGTTGCCCCCGCACACCGCTCCCTCGCGTATCGGACCTCAAAGAAGAGCTCATCTGTCTGCGGAGAGATGAGGCAGCAGAGACAGAGTTGTGCAGCCTCTGCGCGTTGGCGTTCGTTGGCGTGAAGGATTCCGCATTCGCATTGAGGTTTTGTTTGCCTGGCGATGGAAGTGTTTGGGCGCTTCCCACCGATTCCGCCTTCTGAGCCTTGTTTGACTTGCAAGGTGTTCCGCTCACGTCTTCAATTGCGTCCTT
>NW_008826836.1:0-4376 GCF_000691245.1 Trypanosoma grayi
GCTGGCGCTGGCAGCCGCGAGGCACCGTGACGCCGCGGCGGAGCCGGCAGCAGCTGCGATCACGGCCGCTGGAATTCTGCAGGACGACAAGGAGAATATGCTGCGGGCGGCGTGCGACAACATCACGCGCAATTTCCTCGGCGTGGAGGGCGGGTGGGAAGCGTTGCTTCGGCAGCCGTCGAGCGCACAGGACGACAACAACAACAATGGCAGCAGGAATAGCTGCGCGTTGTCAGCTGCAATGCGGCGCCGCGTTCGGTGTTGCCTCGCCGAGTACCTGCAGGCACAGCTCACTCCGACAACAGAAGCAGCAGCTGCGGCAGCACCAGCAGGTGGTGGGGAGATCAACTCTCTGTGCTTCAGCAGCGACGGTCCGCCGAGTTGGCAGGCTTCGTTGCGTGCCTCCACAAAGACTGCACCGGCACCGTCTGTGCTTCGGCGCGGCGCCAGCAACAACAACAACAACAGTAAAAAGGGTTTGAGCGTCAGTTTTGTCACGTCAAGCGACGATGACGAGGACAACGGCCGCAGGAGGGGCAGCTACGGATGGGACGGTGGGCGCAGCAGCAGCAGCACTCGTGATCAGCCCCTCGTGGAGGTGCTGATGGAGTGCGTCCGTTGCATCTTTGGGGAAGACGCATTGTAGTCGTCGAGAAGGTCTTACCTGTGTGTGTGTACGTTGAAGAGTGGTCTTTGTGTTCTGTTATCTATCCATGCTGTTGTCGCCTTGCGAGAGTGGAACGGTGTTTGTGTTCCCTACAGCAGCAGCAGCAGGATCAGAAAGGGCAAGAGGGCCGAAAAAGAAATGCTTGTCTCTAAATGGCACAAGCACACGTGTTGGTGCTGTGGCATGGCTCTGCGGGCCCAATGTGTATTCATTTCTCGCTTTCTACTCCCCTTTCTCTCGTGAGTGTCCCTTCTCTGCAGGCCAGTAACGTGGGGCCACATATATCTACTTTTGCAAAGGGCGTCTGTGAAGGTGTGAGCCCATACGCGCGGTGCAGAGGGCTGAGGGACTGCGGCACCTCACCCACGTGCTATCTGTGTTACAGTAGTCACACAATCGTGCTTTTCTACCTCATCCGGTCGTCGTCGCCACGACGCACATGCCGCACTTTTCGCATGCGCCGCACGATTCCTGGAGGCAGCAGCAGCGGCAGCGGGAGCAACTGCGTCGGCGTGAGGAGGAAGAGGAAGAGGATGTCGCCGCTGCATCACTTCCATCTTCCACAGCCACTATCACCACGTCAGAATCCGCCTTCAATGATGTGTCAGATGATGGGCCACTGGAGGGGATTCGGTACATACCAGCCTCAGCTAATAGCAGCAGCGGGGGCAGAAGCCGAAGCAACAGCGGCGATAACGGAGCGCATACCTGTACGACTCAGCGGCCACAGCCATACCCAGAGCAGCCGAACTGGTCTCGTGTGGCGTTGGGGCACTCGAGTTCGTTTGACGCGTACGAGGACGAAGTTGACGAAGAGAAATATGAACAGAGGCAGCAACAGTACTGGAGGCATGACGCATTTCAGCATAAAGTGGGGGGCAGCAAGGGTGATGCCCGCGCCTTTCCGCAGCGGAACGAGTTGCCGCGTTCGAGAAACGACCGTGATGACGGTCCTGTTAAGGCGAGCTGGCGGCGGGGGCACGTGGTCTCGTCGGGCGTGCATTCCAACCGCAGCGGCGGTCGTGATCGCGCGACGGCGGTGTACCACTCCGGCAACGACGGTGCGTCGCACCGTGAATGGTGGGATGAAGATGCTCGTGTGGGTTCCTGCGGCAGCGTTTGGAGCAGCAGCAGCAGCAGACATAACAGCAACGAGCGGTTAGACCTAAATGACAAGAGCACTGTGGGTGGATCATTCCAGGTATTGCAAGAAAAGAACTCTCAGCCCGCTGCGAACCCTTCCACAATGAGCTCTCACCGCTTGCTGGACATACTGCTGCAGCAGGACGAGCAGGCAGAAGCATTGATGTTGCAGCAACAACAGCAAGAGAAGAGCTCCAAGGGGCACAACACCGTCTTGCGGTTTGGCAGTAGCAACAGTGGGAGGAACAACGAGACATTTAGGGGCTGTCGCGAGGCGCAGCAGCTGAGCGTGTCCGCGGAACAGTTATACGAGCCTCACGCGATCGGCGAAACACACGAGGAGAAGCAGCAGGAACGGCCTTGGTTGCCATCTCTCACGGCACCGGCACAAGTAACGACGTTAGCGGGGGCGGAGGTGTCTGCGCTGCCCAACACCGCGGCGCACGACGATGACCGGCTGCCGTACCTCACTGAGATCATACGGGTCTTTTTCGTGCCCGGTGCGATCGACCAAGAGGAGCGGGAGGTGCGCCGGTGGATGCGAAGTGTCAATCACCTCCGCAAACATGGCACGCTCTGGTGGGAGAGGGGCAGGGGAGAACGGCAGCCAGAGCAGCCGGTGCAAGCACAAGAGAAGCCGCCGGCCTCGGCGGCGGGCACAGGTGTTGCCATCGCCGAGGTGCCGCCTTTTTCCGCCTCTGCTGCTTCGTGTGCGCCGCGGCAGACTGGCCAAGCATCCGATTGGCCGCTCGTAGGCTTGCCAGCGATGTTTCTGGAGCCCCACGTCAGCAACGACAACACACATGGTAGGAGTACGAGCGCACAGGACGGGGGCAGCGGAGGCGGCGGCGGCGATGACAAGGATGAGTCGGACGGCCCCAGCAGTGGAGCACGGTTGCACTCTCGCCAGTGGAGTGTCGCCTGGGGCACGCTCTCCACGAATGCGTACGCAATGGAGATGTGCTCGGTGGGAGCGGCCACCCCGTCACAGCCACGCAACGTTGCTCCATACAGCAGAAGCACCCGCGAGAACATGATGGGGGCGACAATGCGCAGCCGTAACGATGGAAGACCGATCCCCGCCGCCAGAAGGATGCCCTCTGTGGAGCACGTCGAAGAACAGGAGCAGCGTCGTCATCATCATCGTCGGCCAAAGCAAGCACAGCAGGCGGCAATCCCCTTCGCGGCACACAGCCGACCTTGCGAGCAGTGTGGAAGTGTAAACGGTGGCGAGCAAGATGTGAGCAGCAAGTGGGGGTCTCGCATAAACTCCCTCAAGAAGTGTCTTGTCCTCGCGGCGGCGTTCATGCCGCTGGCGCTCTTTGTTGGTCTGTCGGTGTTCACCTCCGCTGTCGCCATGTCCGGCCTATTCATCGTGGTGCTTGCGCTGCTCCTCGGCGTAGTGGTTTACCGTCATGTGGTGCTGCTGTACTCCCTCTGCTTCTCTGCGAGTATGTGGCCGTTGTCGTCGTCATCTTCTTCCTCCTCCGCATCTTCCAGTTCCACTTCGGCTTCGGCTCCTACATCCTCAAGTGGGTGCCGCAAGGGTGGCTGGTTGCTGATGTCGCCGAATCTCCTCGAACTCGTCAGCCGCTTTGGCGGGCGGCGGCTGTATCTTGCGACTGTGCTGCTGTACATGGGCGCCCTGCTCGCGGCGGCCGTGCTGTTCCTCTCGCTCGCCTTCACCCTCATCAGCGGTGCGGTGGCTGCGATACGCACGCTGTGGGACCGCCCAATGCTCGACACCGTAGTCTCGACAGACTCGCCGCGCGGCTGCCAACTTGGGCCGCAGCTGCGCTTCATGGCGCTGCTGCCTTTCCTCGCTGTTGCTGTGTGCCTCGCGGGGCCGGCCAATGAACGCACGTGGATCTGCTGGTGGGAAATGGGCGCGTTTCGCCTTCTCTCACTGGTGGTGTTTGTGCTTCTCTTCACCACCACCCTGGTGATGCAAGTGCTTTGGACGCTGCAGCGGTCGCCCAGCGCGTTTGACATCCCGCTCCGCTTCATCGTGATGCCTACGTGGGACCGCAACGTGCTGAGCCTGCAGTGGCTGCAGGACCCACTTTCCTATGCGGATTGGTGGGCAGGGCGAGAGGCGATGGCGTACGTCGTGCTGCGTCTGTCGCTAAGTGTCGCGCAACTCTCATGGTTGTTTAGCTTCGGCGTCAGCGCCATCAAAGCGGGCACGTACCACCAGTTCCTCGTCCCGCTACTGTGGCGACGTGGGCTATCAAACCCCGAAGGGCGGCGGCCGCATGCGGAAGAAGAAGAGGTAGTGGTGGAGGTAGAGCAGGAAGAGGGGCCGGAGGAGAGGGAGAGGCAGCCTTGGCCGTGTCGGTGCGCAGTTAGTTATTCCCATCAGGACGTGTTCAATGCGAGTGGGTTCGGGGTGCCGTTTCGCATCACGTTCGTGCTGTTCCTTGCCATTGCGCTGGTGGCCACCTTCGCGGCCTTTGTGGGGACTCCAATGACCACGCCGTCCCTCGCCGCCCCGTCGCCGCTGCGACTGCTGTGGACCGCCGTTCCGCGCAACGTCACCGGCCTGCGCGGCGACGTCACGCCGGTG
>NW_008826837.1:0-4375 GCF_000691245.1 Trypanosoma grayi
GCTGGTGGGGGGGCGCGGCGGCAACAGACACGGCGCCGAAACACCAAAAAGCAGGCGCCACGAGGCATCGGGTGGCCCCCGGGGGGCGATCCTGCGGGCGGCATTTCCAGAGACCAGGGCGTCGAACTACTTGGCTTGTCTAGGGGGGTTTGCCTTGCGATGGTGGGGGGGCGCGGGTGGCGGGTTAAAGGTGCTTTGGGCGCTTCCCTTTCGCAAGTCTTGCGCCAACTACGCCGAGAAAGTCATTAGCCACCTTCCCTTGGTAAAGGGGGCTTTTCATGTGCGAAGTGTGGGGCGGGTCTGGCGTTGTGAAACGGCAATGTTGTGCGCGTCTCTTCCTTCCCCCCCTTCGGGAAACCAAGGCGCAGACTGCTGGGCAAGGTGGCGGTGGAAGGCATGGAAGGCCTGGCTTTTCGGACCATGCATGCATCAGACGTGCGACGAAGGTATTTGCTTCCATACAAATTTTTTTGAAGGATTCTGAGGAGGCCTTTGTTTCGGGTTAATTGGGCTCCGCTGATCCCTCAAGATCGGGCAGATTTACCACTGAATGCGCTCAAGTTGTCTCAGGAATGGCTTCAAAATTTTCTGGGAAAGACATCCATGTGCCCTCCAGCTGTTTTGTCAGGTTCAGCTGTATTAGTAAGGGACACCTTCCATGTGCGAGTTGGTCGCGTTGCTGTTTGACGACGTGGGGGAAGTTTTGGTAGAAGGTGGTGTGTGGGGACAGGCGTCATTCATTACATTGCGGGGAGAAGCAAGGGCTGTACAGAGGGTTCTACTCACCTTTCATTACTGCTTGGAGGGACGTCTTTACACGTTGTGTTTACAACACGGCAGTCATGCACGCCATGCGGAAAGAGGATGCAGACTCTGACGCTGCAATACAGGATCTCTCCCCAGTGGAGAACACGTTGCAAGATCTTCAGACACAAATTGGTCGGGGATATGCGACTTTAGGAGCAAACCCAGTGGGTGATATTTCAAGGTGTCAGGTCATTAACCACATGAATATTACATAGGGGCCCTACCTCAGAAGAGGTGAGAGCGGATTAAAAGGTACTTTCAGCACATCTTTTTCGCTTATATCTATTTCTGCTCATCGACAACGATATGCTTTACAGGAGTATGCATTTGGGAATCGATCCAAATATGGAGGTTATGTACCTCGGTGGAAAAAGTATGATCAAACTGCATTTTCTCGCCCCTCTCCCCCATTTCTGTTTCAACTTCTTAACGGAAGGTTGAGGTGCAGACTGTTCCATGGATGTATGCCTTTCCACACTGCGTGAGGAACGCGTCTGGTTGCACGCAGTCTCAGAAATATCAATAGAATAGTCTATACCTTATCAATACAAAAAAGCGCTGTGGCCTTCTGCGGTGCGGTCTACGAGAGATGACGTACACATTTCAATATCGATTAGTGACATTTATGACGAGCTAGCGTAGAAGCGTAATGGACCCTGCAAAGCAAACAAAAAAAAAATGAAAGTAACAACAACAACAACAGGAACTGGGAGTGTTTGGGGTGAGTAAGCTGGACCAAAGAAGGGCAGCCCATCTGCAGAAACAGGTACCATCTCAGGAGAGCGTTATGTTCTCATTGGCGATGCAGACTCCAAGACCCCATTTTCTGTGTCCACGGATTGGACTGCATTGCAGCATTCGCTAATTGCTTTTTTGCTCTCGTTGCTTTGAAAGAAAGAAAATCAGGCTATACGCGTGATATAGGCTCAGCAAAAAAGGGTTTCACGAACAACAGGTCTATTAATGCTTAACATGATGTGGTGTATTGCTTAGTGGTACTTTCTTACTTGGGCCTGAAAAGGGGAACCAATGTAATTTTTGTTTCTTCTTCTTCTGGGGGCCTGTGAGCGGCAATGGTCAGGTCGTACATATGTTTGGTAAAGCAAAATGAGCCTTCTTATATAAATCATCAAAAAAAAACTGTATGCCCACCCACATTTTTCCTATCCTTTTTTTCAGGGAAGGCGATGCATAGGCTATTCAAGGGGCTTGTGAAGATGATCTGTGGAGCTCTCTTTCTACCCAGGCATCAAGGGAAGTTTATGTCATGGATATTGTTTCTTTTGGTTGTGATGCGTCGGAATCGCCGCGTGGGCTGCAATAGGTGACTTCGTTTGTTTGGTTGCCCCTGCCACACTCTCTTTTGTTTTTTTGATGCCGTGACGCGAGGTATTGCGGCCGTGGGGCCGCGGGAAATGCCTCCTTCGCATTGTACACACCGCCGAGTGATTCATGGCTTTGCTGAGGCGATGCTGATTGGATAATAAAAGAGGGAGGTGCGGAGATCCCCAGTTTCGGTTCTCTCTGCAACAATATACATATATACATTTTATTGGATGGGTTCCAGGGGTTAATACTCTCGTTTATGATTGTATAAAATGGATTTGCGTTGCTTGATATACATGTTGCCTGCTTTGTTTTGTATTTTGTGTTTATTTTTGCACGTATTATTTTTATTATTCTTTTTTTCATTTATTATTATCATCATGGGCTTTTTTTTTGTAGGGGTGGTGGGTGGTGAGTCTGCGGTGAGGCAGAGTCCTTTTCCCCTCCTCCGCCTTGTTTTTGGTGAAAAAAAAAAATGCTCTCAAGCTGGAGCCCCACTGTTTGAGTGGGGCTGGGCGATCCCCCTTTTCCTTTCCCCAGCATCTCGTTGTGTTCGGCTTCGTCGTGCAGGGGGTTTTGTGTGAGGGGCCCCTGCGTTTCCCCCCTCCACACGTGAGTGCCTTTGTTGTAGAGCACTGGTGGCTACACGAATAGAGAGACTTAATTGCGGTATTGGGGTGGGGGTGAAAAAAATGTGCCGAAGGCGCTTTCTGTTTTTTTATGGCGTCTGTGCGCCAGATGCCGGCCATAAATTATTCCTTCCACCGCTTAAAAACAAAAAACAAAAAACAGAGTCAACAGTGACTTTGACCCGAAGGCTGTTGGGCAGAGGTGCGGCTTGGGATCTCCCGCGCGTTGCGCACCTTTCTCCCTTTGCCTGAGGCACAGTAGGGGGCGCTGCGGTGTGGCGGTCGTGTGCGGCGCGTCCGGGGTGAAAATAAAAAGCCGTACAACGGGGGAGTTCTTGTCTCCCTCACCTGCCCGACACACGCTAGAAGCGAAGCAAATGATACATCACCCACCCACACACACACACATATATATATATATATATATATAATGCTACTCATAGTAAGAATATACAAAAACAAATTGATGTACAACAAGTCATACAAGGGAATTATTCTGTTATCGTGTGTTCCCGGAAGCCTCTTGCGAAGGGGAATTACTGACACCTCCGTGGTTTGTGCCTAAAAGAGGGAATATGGGTCACAACTTCTCCGACACTATTGCCTCATTCGATGCGTTCGTCTACATGAAACTTGGCTGCCAGCTGCATGGTGCTCCCCACGAGGTGCTCATTGCCATACCCATCCATTGTAGTTGTCGTGCTTTGAGGATGTTATTTGGTGGACAATGAGAGGAAATAGTGGTGGATCGGGCGGCTGCCAACACCCTGAATGTGCAGCCCAATTCTTATTTCCTTGACAGCAACAATTGATGTCTGCATCCGTGCCGTCAGAATGCTGCCTGCTATGACGACAGCAATGTGGTCTCGGCAAGCGGTCCTGCCACACGTGCAAAAGAAACGAGCCACGCAGCGTCAAGTGTAAATGAATACCATTAAACCTATTTTGACATCCTTGGATTCTTAAGGAAGAAGCATTGTAAGCTTCCCGGTTATACAACAAAGACAATATCTCTTTCTCTTTCAATTGTTTCTCCTTTTATATCGTCAAAAAAGAGAGGAATAGCTACAAAGTCCTCCACATATCGTCAAAAACTCAATGGGGGTTAGGCACATCACGTGTGCTCTTGTCCTCGTACTAATATGTGCGAGGGCAACCCCGGCCAATGCGTTTACCGAAATACAACAAACGGAATGGCCCGCATACTCAACACAAACACCACCGCCAAAAAACGACGGAGGTGCCGGCGAAAAACATTCTTTTCAGCCACATAGTTACAAACCTGTCGACAACAATGCCATTAAGAACGTAAAACAAAACCACCTCTCCCAAAACGAGGTAAAAACCGAAATATATGATCCATCTATCGATCATCAGCTATTAAACACCGCACGCGCGGAATACAATGACCACACAGAATTCACCGCAAAACCACGCTCGCACATCGCTGCCATCGAACTAGAAAATGGACCTGACAAAACTGACTTCGATGATAATTCGCTTCTCACCTCGTCTGAGAAGCCCGCTGAGAGCAGCAGTGCCGAGACTAGCAGCTCGTCTGAGAAGCCTTCTGAGAGCAGCAGTGCTGAGGCTAGCAGCTCGTCTGAGAAGCC
>NW_008826838.1:0-4374 GCF_000691245.1 Trypanosoma grayi
GCTGGTGGCATGGCCACCCGAACGAGAATGGCCACGCCTGCAGCCGACGACGATCCCTTGGTGACACTCACGAACTGCTTTCCCACCGTTGTACTCAATCCTTCCAACATCCCATACACCTGCGAAGTCAGCGATGCCCAAACACTGAGTGGCTTGAACCTCTCCGCATCGTACTATCATAAAGGAGACCTCATCCCTGGCTGGCCAGCGACTCTTGATGCGAAAGCCAATACCATTACATTCATGCCTATTTGGGGGGCACCTTCAGGACGTTGGGAATTGGTCATTACAACGTTTTCTGACGTTGAAGTAACAAACGTTCCTCTGACGACCAATAAGAGCATGGACTTCATGGACATCCGTGCGACCCGTTCGAATTTCGATACACTCTATCCGTATTACGGTATGGGGGTGTCGTGGGCACCCAATCTCCCAACCGGCACCACGGCTTCCGACTCCATGCTGGTCCGCTCTTTCGATGCATGCCGGTACACCACTACAACCTGCACTGAGACTGTTGGGTGCCACAGAATGCTGCCACCCGCGCATCTTCCCCCTCCAGGCGAATACTGGCTCTGTGTGACGTCAAATGACTGGCATTCCCAATACCTTCCATGGGGTGAAAAATCTATTGAGGTGAAGCTGCTGTTGACCACGCCGCTGTACTTGACAGCTGGTAAAGACAGAAATGTCGTGCTGCAGGATGCGGAATCTGTGGTGACGAAGCTGAAGCGTGTGTTCCTGGTGCGGTGCCCTGGCAACAACTGCCCCCGTCTGACTACTGACAGTGGGGAAGAGGTGGTGCACCGTGATGCGTGTGTGAACACCTCCAGCTCGTCGCGGGTGTACCTGTCCGACCTCCGTGTGCTGTCTGCAGAAGCTGGTGTGTACGCTGTGTGTGTCGATGGTGATGGTGATGGAGAGTACACTGCTCCCGCTGCGCTGCCGGTGACGGTGCTGGAGAAACCCTTTGCCTTCAAGATAACTGCTGACACGGACCAGAACACTGTTACGATTAATGTCAGTGGTGGCGACCTCGAGTGGCGCAGAGAGCCGTACACTGTGTGCGCTGTGCCACGGAATGCCAAATGCGATTCCGTGTCTGCTGGGCCTCGTATGTGTGAGAAGAGTGAGACCCCACAGTCATCATCTGTGTTTCTGGATCTCGCCAGCAGGGGAATGCGTGTTGAGGATGTGAATTTCTGCTTCGTTGCGGCCAACGTGACAATCGGAGGACGCACCTACACCCAGATGTTCGATTTGTCGGAAGGGAAGGGAGAGAAAAAATTGTCCGGTGGAGTCATCGCCGGGATTGTCATTGCCGGCGTCGTTGTATTAATTGCTCTGGTTGTCGTCGTGGTATATGTGTTGCATCAGCGAAGGAAGAACAGAAGAGAGCCACCAGACTCTGGCACACCACCCTCGCCGACGGTGCCAAACCCTGTGCAGAGAGAATCAAATCCTTTGACAACTGTTTCTGTCGGTACTTCCCCGCACACACCCCCACCCACGCCTGTTCCTCCCCAAGACGATGGTGCTGCCCAGGTGCCTGTTGCTGAGCAGCCCAGCAAAGCAGTGGAGCGGCACATCGACCCCACAAATATGTAAGAGGTGATGGACGGGAATTCGGTTCCTTTGGCGGACATACACAAAAAAGAAGCGACAAATACAACAGGAAAGTGTTGTATCTGTTAATAACAACGTACTTTACAACAAGACTACGAAGATGCCGACAGTTCGTACTAATTATAGTGACAAATCCATTGATTTTATGGATAGGAGTTCGAGGGCTTATGTCGAATGGCTTTTGGACATGATGGAGAATGGAGAAGAGGATGACGACTTTCCCCCCCAAACGATTTTTCTTCCCGAACGCAAAGCGGACAACGAAAAACCCAATCGATCATGGGTTGAAACGTTTCGGATGGCTGAGCCACCAGAAAGAAACTCGCGTAATCTTTTTTCTCCCGGTGCGGAATGCGTGTTTTCAGAAGGTGTATCCTGCCTCCCACTGACGGATGAAAACATGTCTTTTCTTCGTTTGGGAGGGGCCAGTTAGCACCTGCTGTATTGCACTGGCCAAAGGAATCACAGGAGCTGGAGTAAAACGATTCTGAGAGACACAAGGTTCTTTACAAGAAGCAGTTAGCTCATCAGAAGAAGGTGCTTGAGTGCGTACGAGAGTATTGCGATGACACAGATAGAGAAGACACATGAAGCTTTACGATCCACAGGGAAAAGATTACAAATGGTTCAATGAGTCACCCTCTATGCATTCACCAGATAATCATGACCCATCAAACGACAAGGATAATTGAGGTGTGTAGTGCATCATGAAGGTGATTCCCAATGTGTCAATGCTTTGCCCAAATAAACAACAACACGAGAGGAAGAAGGAAATCTCCAAATCCTGAGCCCCATGCCGTCTACTTTCATTGTTCCTGTTACCACTCTGAAGAATACTCCTTCCCTCTCCCCTTCGCCCAGTATCCCTCCATCGCTATGGGACATGAGCCAGGAACTGTTGCATCTGGTGCTGCGTTGGGCGGTGCGAGTTATCGGAGTAGATGTGCATGGATGAGGGAGTGTTGAAGGGGTATCAATTCCGATGAGGTGAACTTATCGAAGGATTATATGATAGTTTTACAAGAGGAGGAAATACAAGATAAAAATTTTCTCTCTCTGTGTTTTTATTTTGTTCATGTGCGTATATGTGTGATTTTGTATCTCTTGAGACCTGTGTGACGCCGCGCGACAGTGGCAACTGTGACGATCAGGCATTTGTATTCAAAGCCTGACACAACGATTGCAGGTGCAGGAATGAAGAAGGCGGAGCTGTGTGGCATCGACGCCCTGTGCACCGCGTTTCTCTCATTTCCCACCCCCTGGTGCGATTGCTGTCGGCCATTGTAAGCAAAACAAAAAAAAAGTATCGTGATCCCCATAGAGCAGATGATGCATGTGCTGTGTCGTACTTGTTGCGGCGTGCAGGACATCGAGAAAGTGAATGCGATGAGAGAGATTTCAACACAACAAACAAAGAAGATGAGAAGGACTTGCCTGTGCAATCGACGAAAATAGTATTCAGGTCGACACAAGGAGTAGTCGTTGAGTGTGGTGGAGCTGACTTCACACTGAGCAGTGTTTTTTATTGTTTCACTATGTTTTGTATTATTTTATTCCACAGTGCTCACTAAGAGGAGAGTCATGGGACTATGCGTGTGGTGCCGTGACAATTCCCCCGTATCGAAGAAACAAAACAAACACAACGTGAAACGAAAACTGAATTGAGTGAAGTATATGATTTCTACTGTGTGAGTGGCTGCCGTAAGGTAAAAGGAAAAAAAGAAAGGAAATAAAAGAAGGAAATATGAATAAAGGAATGCATAATACAGGGCTGGCAACCCGTTGTTTCATTGGTTTTGTTTTATTATCGTTTTTTTCTCTGTGGGTTGTCAAGGTAGAGCCATGGTGAGCTTCAAGGAGGAAGACTAGCAATGCCGGCCGCACAACACTGACCACCGTGTGCGTAATGACTGATAGTACACCCACCTCTCTGTTTATTTGTTTTTATTCCTGTCATTGTGTGAATCACTGCGTTTATTATAAAGAAAAAGACTCTTAGATGACGTTGTGTGAGTCTGTGAGAGTGAGTGTGTCTGCCAATCTCGCTCTTTCTCTCTCTTTGCGCTGTTCATTTTCTTCTCTCCCCTTGCTTGCACTCTGATCCATAGGGGGATACCATGNTGTGCGTAATGACTAATGGTACACCCACCTCTCTGTTTATTTGTTTTCATTTCTGTCATTGTGTGAATCACTGCGTTTATTTAAAAAGAAAAAGACCCTTAGATGACGTTGTGTGACTCTCTGAGAGTGAGTGTTTTCTATTCTCTCTCTCTCTCTGCGCTGTTCATTTTCTTCTCACCCCTTGCTTGCACTCTGATCCATAGGGGGATACCATGCGATGTGGTGCTGCCGAGCTTCCCCACGAGCCACGTGAGCAGGCTGCCACTAACTAGGGTGCACGGTGCACACTGCCGACCATTACAATGGGGTGCGGTGCAAACACCTTGGAATGCGTCCATATCTTTGTGTCTTTTTGGGGTGTATTTGGACTATTCGGACCACACTGGACGACAGCACTGTGTTTTTGGTGGTGTTGCAACTGGAGAAACACCGGCATATCAGCTCTGTGTGTGTGGTGTGATGGGAGTGGTGGGGGTGGTGTGGGCATTATTTTCCACTCTGATGCTCTCCGAAATGACACTGTGGGGCTCCCGCCCGGACAGCTCCTTGGGAAACCAACGCGCCTCTCTGCACATGTATCGTGTGTCTCTGCTTTTTTCATGCGTCGAAATAGAGAACACAACACGA
>NW_008826839.1:0-4354 GCF_000691245.1 Trypanosoma grayi
TTCATACAGGATCCCCGTACATTATTTTGCCCAAAATCGGGATTTTACGGGATTAGGGACTTCGATTGGGGTTGGTGTAATATAGTATTAATTCCGGTGGCTATAATTTATTTTATTATTTTGTATACATTATTAATGTTTTATTGGTTGGTGGAGGGGGTTTAGATTTTGATTTTATTATTTATTATTTTATGGTGGATAATTATTTTAATTAAATTTGTATTTTGATCTTGCATGTGCTGCAATACCTCAGAGAATCTTCTGGGTGGAGTTCTTGTGGTGTATAGGGTTCAAGGTTTCGGATGGTGGTGTTTTAAATTAATTTTATAATATATGATTTTAATATTAAGTTATATATTTAAGTTATATACAAAACAATAAAAAGACAAGAGATTATGATTAATAAAATAAATGAAAATTAAATAAAGATTATTGTAGATTATTATATATTATATATTAAATTTATTAAACAAAGAGTTTGGGTGTGGTTTTGGTTTAATGTTCTGTTGAGATTTTCCAAAATGTGGGTTTTCGGGAGGGGCGTTCAACTTTATAGGCCGGAATTCATGCATGTTCCCCGTACATCATTTGGCCAAAAATAGGGTATTTTCAGGGAGAGGGGTTTCGATTGGGGTTGGTGTAATATAATAAATAATTATTTAAGTTAAATGATTAAGTTAAATTTTAATGATTATATAACATACATAGAATTAGCGGTTTATGATTCAAAGATAATATTAAAGTTTATGATACAGATACTTATATATTCATTATTAAATTTATATAATATATTTTGGGGAGGCTAAAATCGCAAAAATGTGGTTTTCGGGAGGGGCGTTCAACTTTATGACCCGGAATTCATGCATGTTCCCCGTACATTATTTGGCCTAAAATCACGAAAATACAGGGAGAGGGGTTTCGATTGGGGTTGGTGTAATATAATATCGGGGTGGGTATTTTAATTAATTAATAATTATATATTTTAAATCTTAACTTTAATTTTATCCATTATATAATACGATGCAAATGATCTGTGGTATAGTTAGTATGGATAATAGATTCGGTATATATTTAAATTTAATTGATTATTATTTGTATTATTAATTTTAGATCTTGTGAGTTTTGGTTAGGGTAGTGGTTAGGATACAGGTTAGGGTAGGGGTTATGGTAGAGGTTGGGATGGGGGTTGGGATGGGGGTTGGGATAGGGTTGGGATAGGGGTTAGGATATGGGTTAGGGTAGGGGTTAGGATAGTGGTTAGGATATGGGTTAGGATATGGGTTAGGATAGTGGTTAGGATATGGGTTGGGGTAGGGGTTATGGTAGGTTAAGACTTTGAGGTTATAAATTTTATAAATTATCCAAAAAATGTTAAAAACGTGGTTTTCGGGAGGGGCGTTCAACTTTATGGCCGGAAATTCATACAGGATCCCCGTACATTATTTTGCCCAAAATCGGGTTTTTACGGGATTAGGGACTTCGATTGGGGTTGGTGTAATATAGTATAAATTCTTTGGGGTTTTAGAATTTATTAATTTATATATATTTCTTTATTAACTTTTTATATTTATATTTTATGATACAAAAGATAAACGACTGTAATATGGTTGTGAATAGATTTGATAAATTTAATATATCTTAATTATACTTAAACTTTAATTTTATTATTATTTTGTTATGATAGAGGCTCTATTTTCCAAAAATGTGGGTTTTCGGGAGGGGCGTTCAACTTTATAGGCCGGAATTCATGCATGTTCCCCGTACATCATTTGGCCAAAAAATAGCCTATTTTCAGGGAGAGGGGTTTCGATTGGGGTTGGTGTAATATAATAAATAATTATTTAGTTTGTATAATCTTAATTAAAGTTTTTGTGATATATCCATACATAGAAAATTAAATGAACGGTTAAAGTGGATGAATGATTATTGAAAATTATAAAGTTGATATTATTATATTTATGGGTTGAGTTTTATTTCTGTGGGGAGGTAATTATTCATAAAATTCCAAAATGTGGGTTTTCGGGAGGGGCGTTCAACTTTATAGGCCGGAATTCATGCATGTTCCCCGTACATCATTTGGCCAAAAATAGCCTATTTTCAGGGAGAGGGGTTTCGATTGGGGTTGGTGTAATATAGTATCAGGGAGTGCTTAATTAGAATTTTAATTAGTTATAAATTAATTTTGATTATATATTTTATGATTATATACAATAATGCAAAGTTAAGCTATACGAGTTAAATGATATAGATTTCATTAAAGTTAATTATCTTGTATTATATTTTATTTAAATTTATTATTACAGTTTTGTTGCTGTTGTGGGGTATATTAATGTGCTAGTTCAGTGGGGTGTTTACTGGTACGTTATTTAATTTATATTATATGATTTCTATTCTTTATAATTAAACTTTATATATAATGAAAACCAAACGAATTGAAATGTTTACGTTTTGATGATGAAAAGTTACATTTAAGATATAGATTATTATTATATTGTATTATTAAATTAGTTTTAGGTGACATGTTGTGGCATAAAATAGCTAGAAAATCCCAAAATGGTGGTTTTCGGGAGGGGCGTTCAACTTTATGACCGGAAATTCATACAGGATCCCCGTACATCATTTGGCCAAAAATAGCCTATTTTCAGGGAGAGGGGTTTCGATTGGGGTTGGTGTAATATAATACTGGTGGTAGTATTCTGTTGGTTTAATATTAAATTTTGGTTTTGTGTTTTGTTTGGTGGATGTGATGTACAATGCTGAGTTGGTGTTTATTTCTTGGTATAGATAGTTGGTTGTTTGGCGTATTAGATTTTATGGTTCCTACTTGGATTTGGGATTTCCATGTGGGTGGTTAGGCGGATGGTGTGACACTGTGTAGATTTAAAATAATAATTCTTTTATATTTGATTATGCATAAAGTTTATATATAATAATGTACATATCATCTTCTTTATCGATATATAAGACAATGATTAAAGTTAATATTTATTTAAGTTATACTATATTTATATTTATATTTATATTCTTGGTGTTGGGTTGTGGTACTATGTTGTTATTTCTTGGTTGTGGTTATTATTATTTTGTTGTTTAAATTTGTTGGAAAATGTCAAAAACACACTTTTCGGGAGGGGCGTTCAACTTTATGGCCGGAAATTCATACAGGATCCCCGTACATCATTTGGCCAAAAATAGCCTATTTTCAGGGAGAGGGGTTTCGATTGGGGTTGGTGTAATATAGTATTAGGTTGGTGTGTGTTGTATAATTTTGATTATATTATATTTGATCCATAATTTAGTTTATATTTAATTCTATAAAGTTGTGTCAAGCGGTGGGGTGTATAAAGTTACGGAGAGGATTGGTTATATTTAAATTTTGAATTTATTTGGGGTATTATAATTTAGGTTTAATGTTTGTGGGTGGAGGTTGGTGTTGCTTGAGCTCCAAAATGTCAAAAACGTGGTTTTCGGGAGGGGCGTTCAACTTTATAGGCCGGAATTCATGCATGTTCCCCGTACATCATTTGGCCAAAAATAGCCTATTTTCAGGGAGAGGGGTTTCGATTGGGGTTGATGTAATATAGTGTTGGTGCATATATAATAAAATATTTAATGTTGATTTAGTTAATTTTAATTTTAGTTAGTTTAAATTTTATATAAATGGTAACATAACAAGTGAGATATGTATAAAGATAAATGAAAAGTTAATAAAAATTCTATAAAAGAAATATACTCTATTATTAAATTATATCTACCTACATTTAGGTGGTGGTGGTCTTTATTCTCATGGTGGGGTGTGGTGTGGTACTGCGTTAAGGTATTGGTGGGTGGTGTTACCTTGTTAGTGTGTTTTTGGTAAAATTATATCCTAAAATTCCAAAATGGTGGTTTTCGGGAGGGGCGTTCAACTTTATAGGCCGGAATTCATGCATGTTCCCCGTACATCATTTGGCCAAAAATAGCCTATTTTCAGGGAGAGGGGTTTCGATTGGGGTTGGTGTAATATAATAAAATTAATTCTGATATTAGATAAAGTTTATATTTTGATGATTTACTTATTTAACTTAACTATGAAAAGGATCGTAATATGAGATTATAGAGATATAGAAAATAAAATGGTATTGATATCGATTTAGAATTTATTATTATATACTAATGCTGGGTGGGGTGGGGTGGATGGGTTGAGGTTGCATATGGTTGGGTGGGGTACTATTAGGTGTAATGTTGGGTTGGGGTTGGAATGTGGGTGTATTGGTGTTACCCTTTAGCGAAAATGGTGGTCAAAATCTCAAAAACGTGGTTTTCGGGAGGGGCGTTCAACTTTATGGCCGGAAATTCATACAGGATCCCCGTACAT
>NW_008826840.1:0-1798 GCF_000691245.1 Trypanosoma grayi
GCAACTTCTAAATTTTTTAGTTTACTTTTTAAATACTAATAATTCTCGGTGAAATAACTTGAAATATTAAAATTACACTGCGATTTGCACAATATTTCCATATACATTAACTAAAATGTTGAAATTATCGAAACTATTTTTAAATATTTTTCATTTTTACATTTATTTAATTTTACACCAAATTCCCAATTACGTAACTTCTAAATTTTTTATTTTACTTTACAAATACTAATAATTCTCAGTTAAATAACTTAAAATATTAAAACTACACTGCAATTTACACAACATTTCCATATAAATTAACTAAAATGCTAAAATTGTCGAAACCATTTTTAAATATTTTTCATTTTTTGATTTATTTAATTTTACACCAAATTCCCAATTACGTAACTTCTAAATTTTTTATTTTACTTCCTAAACACTAATAATTCTCAGTTAAATGACTTGAGATATTAAAATTACACTACAATTCGCAGAATATTTCTGTATAAATTGGCTAAAATGTTGAAATTGTCAAAACTATTTTTAAATATTTTTCATTTTTAAATTTGTTTAATTTTACACCAAATTCCAATTGCGTAACTTCTAGCTTTTTTATTTTCCTTTTCGGATACTAGTAATGTTCCTTTTCCTTTTAAATTTATAGATTTTATGTTACACATCTCTTTTGATACGTTGTGTTTTTTTTGAAATTTCAGTAAATTTACAGTATTTACACTTGTTTTTTTTATTTTTATGTTGCACCTTTCTTTTAGCCAACTTATTAAAATAATTTCATTGCGCTAAAGTTTTTGCAAATAGTATTTACGTAGTAAATACTATTTTCAAAAACGTTATAATATAGTATCTTAAGAATTACACCGTTATTATACACTGTTATTATTACACCATTATTATTATATATATTAATCCGCGCGCGCGCGCGTACTTGTGTGACTTGTTTTAACTGAGACTATTGCAGTTTTGACTTGTACAACTTATTTTAACTGAGACTATTGGGGTTTTGACTTGTATAACTTGTTTTAATTGGGACTAGTGGGGTTTTTGTATTATACGGCTTTCCTTAATTGAGACTATTGCAGTTTTGGCTTATACAACTTGTTTTAATTGGACTATCCTATTTTTTTTTGTTTTATTACAACTTGTTTTAATTGGGTTATTTGTGTTTTTATGTGTGTCGCACATGTTTTGGTATAGTTTAGATTCTATGTTTTTGACATTTTTTCTATCTTTTTAGTGTTATTTTTTACTTTTTTGCATTTTTGGGAGCAAAATTCATGAATTGCTCATTTTTGCTTTAGTTACAATGTAAATTTTTGTTTTACAAACTTACATACATGTGTTTTTTGCTTTGTTTATTTTTATTTTACATGGTTTTTACTTAGTTTGCTTGNTACATACATGTGTTTTTTGCTTTGTTTATTTTTATTTTACATGGTTTTTACTTAGTTTGCTTGTGTTTTTATGTATACATATAGATTTTCACACAGTTTAGATTCTATGTTTTTGACATTTTTACTATCTTTTTATGTTATTTTTTACTTTTTGCGTTTTTTTGGAGCAAAATTCACAAATTGTTCATTTTTGCTTTAGTTGCAATGTAAATTTTTGTTTTACAAACTTACATACATGTGTTTTTTGCTTTGTTTATTTTTATTTTACATGGTTTTTACTTAGTTTGCTTGAGTTTTTATGTATGCATATAGATTTTCACACAGTTTAGATTCTATGTTTTTGACATTTTTACTATCTTTTTATGTTATTTTTTACTTTTTGCGTTTTTTTGGGGGTAAAATTC
>NW_008826840.1:1859-2269 GCF_000691245.1 Trypanosoma grayi
ATGTAAATTTTTGTTTTACAGACATACATCCATGTGTTTTTCTTTTTTGTTTATTTTTAGCTTACATTGTTTTTTACTTTGTTTGCTTGGGTTTTTGTGTATACATATAGATTTTCACATAGTTTACATTCTATGTTTTTGACATTTTTACTATCTTTTTATGTTATTTTTTACTTTTTTGCGTTTTTTTGGGGTAAAATTCACAAATTGTTCATTTTTGCTTTAGTTGCAATGTAAATTTTTGTTTTACAGACATACATCCATGTGTTTTTCTTTTTTGTTTATTTTTAGCTTACCTTGTTTTTTACTTTGTTTGCTTGGGTTTTTGTGTACGCATATAGATTTTCACATAGTTTACATTCTATGTTTTTGACATTTTTACTATCTTTTTATGTTATTTTTTACTTTTT
>NW_008826840.1:2290-4350 GCF_000691245.1 Trypanosoma grayi
CTTTAGTTGCAATGTAAATTTTTGTTTTACAGACATACATCCATGTGTTTTTCTTTTTTGTTTATTTTTATTTTACATGGTTTTTTACTTAGTTTGCTTGGGTTTTTGTGTACGCATATAGATTTTCACATAGTTTAGATTCTATGTTTTTGACATTTTTACTATCTTTTTATGTTATTTTTTACTTTTTTGCGTTTTTTTGTGGCAAAATTCACGAATTGCTCATTTTTGCTTTAGTTGCAATGTACATTTTTGTTTTACAGCCCTACGTCCATGTTTTTTTGTTTTTTTGTTTTTTTATTTTTACTTTGTTTTTTACTTTGTTTGCTTGGGTTTTTGTGTATACATATAGATTTTCACATAGTTTGCATTCTATGTTTTTGACATTTTTACTATCTTTTTATGTTATTTTTTTCTTTTTTGCGTTTTTTTGTGACAAAATTTACGGATTGTTCATTTTTGCTTTAGTTGCAATGTAAATTTTTGTTTTGCAGATATACCTCCATGTGTTTTTCTTTTTTTGTTTATTTTTATTTTACATAGTTTTTTACTTTGTTTGCTTGGGTTTTTATGCATGCATTACAGATTTTCACATAGTTTAGATTCTATGTTTTTGACATTTTTACTTTCTTTTTATGTTATTTTTTACTTTTTGCGTTTTTTTTGGGCAAAATTCGTAGATTGCTCATTTTTGCTTTAGTTGTAATGTACATTTTTGTTTTACAGCCCTACGTCCATGTTTTTTTGTTTTTTTGTTTTTTTGTTTTTACTTTGTTTTTTACTTTGTTTGTTTGGGTTTTTGTGTATGCATATAGATTTTACCATAGTTTAGACTCTATATTTTTGACATTTTTACTATCTTTTTATGTTATTTTTTACTTTTTTGCGTTTTTTTGGGTAAAATTTACGGATTGCTCATTTTTGCTTTAGTTGCAATGTAAATTTTTGTTTAACAGCATACATCCATGTCTTTTTCTTTTTTTGTTTATTTTTGTTTTGTTTTGTTTTGTTTTTTACTTAGATTACTTCGATTTTTTTGTATGCTTATTGGTTTTCACATAGTTTAGATTCTATGTTTTTGACATTTTTACTTTCTTTTTATGTTATTTCTTACTTTTTTGCGTTTTTTGGGGCAAAACTCACGAATTGCTCATTTTTGCTTTAGTTACAATGTAAATTTTTGTTTTACAGACATACGTTTTTCTTTTTTGTTTATTTTAGGTGTGGTTTTTTGAAAATTGGTGCGTTACTTTTAATTTGCTTTTGCTCTAGTTGTTACGCTTGAAAAGGACTGAGAATTTTATTCATACTCCATACTTTTTTGTTTTTTTATTTAAAAATACAAAAAGATGGGTGTTTTTGGAAATTGGACACATTACTTTTAATTTGCTTTTATTCTAGTTATCGTGCTTGAGAAGAACTGAGGGTTTTATTCATACATCACGATTTTTGGGTTTTTTTGTTTTAGAATATTTAAAATGGGTGCTGAATGCTTTTTGTGGGTTTTTGGAAATTGACATGTTACTTTTAATTTGCTTTTATTCTAGTTATTGTGCTTGAAAAGAACTGAGAATTTTATTCATACGTCACGCTTTTGGGTTTTTTTGTTTAAAATTCTGGGGTGACGCTATAGGGGTGTGGGTTTTTGGAAATTGGTGCGTTACTTTTAATTTACTTTTGTTCTAGTTGTCGTGCTTGAGAAGAACTGAGAATTTTATTCATACATCACGATTTTGGGGGGGTTTGTTTAAAGATTTTGGAACATTTACTGTAGGGGTGTGGGAAATTGGGTGTGTTACTTTTAATTTACTTTTGCTCTAGTTGTTGCGCTTGAGAAGAACTGAGAATTTTATTCATACATCATGATTTTGGGGTTTTTTGTTTAAAGATTTTGGGGCGGGGTGCGTTACTTTTGATTTGCTTTTGTTCTAGTTGTCGTGCTTGGGGAGAACTGAGAATTTTATTTGTACATCACGATTTTGGGGGGTTTGTTTAAAGATTTTGGGATGTTTTCTGTAGGAGTGTGGGTTTTTGGAAATTGGGTGCGTTACTTTTAATTT
>NW_008826841.1:0-4342 GCF_000691245.1 Trypanosoma grayi
GATGCGGCGCAGCGGGCGGTACGCGCTCTCGCTGCGAGATGCTCCGTCGTCCATGCCTCTGGGCCGCTTTGACAAACGCGGCGCGGCGCGGCGTGGCTGTCGCGCGCGATCCGGTGGCGGCATTTCTCCTTGCACACCAGAGCAGCAACAGCACCACGCAGGTGTACAGTGCTGTCAACGAGGGTGGGGGTGGGGGGAGAGAAAGACGGTCGGCAAGACGTGAAGAGAGCAACGCAACAACGAGGATAAAGCAGAAACAACCGCACAACGAATGAACACTATTCTGATGCAATTATCGTCCAGGATATGTGCACGTGTTTTGGACTTTCCTCCACACACGCACGCACACACAAACTCAAGCAGACTCACTCTCTCCCTCTCTCTCTTGTCCTTTCATTCTCTTCTTCACTCTGTCATTGTATCTAATCCACGTGAATGAACTCTGGGCTCACTCCGGATACCCGCACCGCGTCCGCTGACGAGTCGATCATCTCCTCGGCGCTGGTGACGGTGGCACGCGTTACGTTCGTGACGGCGCAGACTAGTTGTTCCACACGGCTCAGCGCCGACTCCTCTGCTGGCCGCAGCAAACGACCCCCCTCGCGCCACTGCAACACCGCCCGCAGTGTGTCCTCGCAGCGCTGGAGTGGCAAGAGGAATCGGGCCTCACTGCTGCTTGCGCTGCTCTGCGCGGAGGCGTCAGGTGGCGCGAGGTCGAAGAGCGAGCCGATTGTCACGTCGCTGCTTGTCATCTGGCTGCAGCGCGACACGAGGCACTCCCACGCCTCCACGCGGTGGGCGATCAAGCCCTCACAGCGGCGCACGTCCACATCCACAGCATCGGCAACCTTCCCCTGCAGCAGACTCATCAGTGCGGCAGTGGCAGCAGCAGAGAGCCGTAGTTTGTCCAGCGGCACCATCGTGTTACGCTGCACAAAGTTTCGGAGGCACACGGCGGCGTGGTACCGCGCCATTCCCTCCGCCTGTGTGTCTGCGCCAGCTGCCGCTGCGGAGAAACTGAGATCCACGAGCCGACGCACACATGCTAGGAACGTAGGGTCGTCGCACGGAGCGAGTCCTGCCACCGCGAGGAGCTCTGCCGCCACGAAACGTGCACACACGCGAAGTGGCGAGGAGGTGCTCGCTGCCTCCGTGATGCTCTGCAGAAGTCGCGTGGCAACCAGCAGGACGGCTGTAATGCTGCCGGGTGGGGCGGATTGCTGCAGCATGCCGCTGAGCCTCCCAGGAACGGACACAAGTGCTGCGCGCAGCCGCTGCTGCAGCACACCGTTGTTGCCCTTCCCCTTCTCACCCTCTTCATCCACCGACTGCGCAGACGAGTGACGTTGCCATTCCGCCAGCACGGCTTGGAGCTCGTCGTGGAGCGCCGTCTCCACGGTGTGGGTTGTCTCCTCCTTCATAGCTGCCTCTTCATTCCACCACTGATAGGTGCGCGACTGGTGGTACAAGCAGCTTACCATGCTGCAAAAAGAAAGCTGATTCGGTGAGTAGAAAGGTGCATTCATCATGAGCGTCGTCTGTGATGCAGAAGTACCAGAAGCAGCGTTAGTAAGTGCTTCCGGTGGGCGGTGTAGCAATCTGCAGATCTCCGCTAGCAAGGCTGCTGTTGCGTTGAGAAAACGGTGCAGACAATCCACCTTGTCCTGTGGCATCGTACTTGGAATCTCGCGGAGGGCACGCAGTTGGTCCTCACCAAGCTGCAGAAGCTCCGCACCAAGTATCTCCTTATTGAGGTCAGACAGATGGTGCAGCACCGCCTCCCACACAAGCAGCACACGCGCGATGCTGCTGTCGTTGGGCACGAGCAGTGCGGCCATCAACAGCCCAAACACTCGGCAGCGCAGCAGCGATCCCTGAGTCGGCATCCCCGCCCCATCACATACGTCTGCTAGCTGTGCCGCATCGACACTCTTGCATGCGAGTCCGCGCAGTAGTAAAAGCAGCTGCGTCTCGAGGCCCACCTCCCCTGTTGAATCCGTGGCCTCGTCGCTCTCACGTGAAGCGGTAAACAAGTCGCAGGGCAGATGCTTCGCCTGTCGCGCCACGCGCCGATGCAGGAGGGCACCGGGCTCCTCTTCTTCGCAAGATGATGCCGCTTCGCTTTCGCCCACGTCGAGTAGCACGTGTTGCATATCCGGCAACCAAAGAAGAAAGGCGGTAAGCAGCGTCTCCGCAGACGCCCTGTCGCACACAAGCAGCAGGGGTCCCACCACTGCCATTGTCGCCGTCAGCGCCGCTACCGCGGCGCCAGCAGCAGCGCTTCCGCTGGGGAGCACCGCTGTTGTCTCTTGTGAGGGGCCCTCAAGACAGCGCAGGAGTATCTGCAGCAGCTCCTCTGCCGAAATCCGCCGCGGCCCATCACACGCAGACCCTATCGCCTCTAATATGGCCAGAAGACGCACACCAATGTTTTGGTGCAGCTGCCGCGCGGCCTCCATGTGTGCACTTGTAGCGACAGTCAGGCAAACTGTGGTGTACATCTCCACTGCAGTGCCGATCAACTCCGTGTCGCGGGCAGCATAGTAGGGATGCGCCCGCACTGCCGAGACAACATGTGACGCCACAAAGGCGGCTATTTTTACCTTTTTCCCATCGGACCAGTCGTGGGAAAAGATGTGATGCTGCAGCTGTGCGAACATAAACTGCATAACTCTGCTGTACACGTGTGTGTCAATGGAACTGTGGGAAGCGACTGAGAGCAACAGCTTCCACGCCGCGTTCAACAACGCGAGATTGGGCACTGACTCGTTGGTGTCGCAGAGCTGCAGCAGCACTGGAAGAACACGCTCTACATGCAGCAGCACAGCATCTGCCTTCACCTCCTTCAGCACAGATGATTGGCCTGTCGTCACCGCAGATCGAAGCACGTCGATAGTAGTGCTCCCCGCCTCCTGTGTCTGCGACATTGGTTGTACGCCTCTTGCGTGCCCAAACAGCAAAACACAAAAATTGCTCTTTTCACGCAATAGGCACTCGTGCTTTTGCAGCACACACACACACACACTTTGGCATTTGTAAATATATATATATATATATAGCGAGAGAGAGAGAGAGAAAGAGGGAAAGAGGAAAGAAAAAAGGAGGGGCAAAGAATCAGAATAAAGAAGGGCAGGGATGAAGTAGGAGCAGCAAGGTGGCTACTGCAGCTCGGCTGCCATTCCATGGCAGTGTGATGTGACGCTCTCAGCAGATGGCGAGCCCTTTCACAATCGCGGGGCACCGCAAAGCATACGCGGCGAATTCCTCACGAGTCACTTCGTCAGATGATGCGAACAACTCGTCCGCCATCTCCGCCGCCGTGAGCAATGTCCCGCATTGTTGTTGTTTTTGTTTTTGTCGCTGCACTTGCTGGTCGTCGCGGTACGCTATGGGGCTTCCGAAGGTGGAGTCCAGCGCCTGCAGAACAGCGCACATGCCGCTCCGCAGCAGTGTGCGGCTGTTCGGCGCCACCGGCTGTGGGTACGCGTTGACGCAGTGGAACATGTCGAAGGCCAGGTTGATTTTCTCCCGCGAGGTGCCGCGCGACATGGTCGAGAGGGCCGCGGCGAACTCGTCAAAGGTGATGATGCCGTCACGGTTGCGATCAAACGTGGCGAAGAACATCTCCTGCAGGATGGGGCTTCGCACCCCGACAAACGACGCGCAGGAGCAAAAGAGAGGGAAGCCCACGCCTTGCTGGGGCGCCTCGCTGGAGGCTGGCGACAGGGCGATCATGTCGTGATAAAAACGGTGGTGAAGTCGGTGCAACTCCTCGGGCCGATAATGCGTGTTCTTGGCGAGCTGCGCAGCCTCTTCCTGGCTGAGCAGTGGCATTTCATGACCATCGGGCACAGAGCTCAGCTCCACCCCCATTCCAGTCCTAACGCACACGCCTCGCTTTTTTTTTTTTGATCATTTATGCGACGAAAGAGAAAACATGAAGGAAGAAGCGTGCAATGTGCGCTGCAGTTTAAGCCTATGCACACACCGAGGCAGCGGCACGCTTCTCGTGGTGTAACACGCACCGCACCAGAGGGTGAGGGGAGAAGGAAAAACAAAACATAAATAAAAATAACCAAACAAAAGAAAGGGCGATGCATCTATCAACGCCGTCCAACACATTGACCGTGGAAGCCGTTCCGATCTAATTCCTGCTCACAAAGCAAAAGCAAGAAGCTTTAGCCATTTACATGGAAAAGGGCCTTCCCTGCCACCACCTTCGCTCAGGTCAATAATGTCTATGCCCACCAACAAGGAGCGGCGGCGGTCTATGTCGCCATTTTCTTATATATATATATATATATATATATATATATATATATGCCCTCTGAAGGAGTGAAAT
>NW_008826842.1:0-4341 GCF_000691245.1 Trypanosoma grayi
AAAATTTGATCTGTACTAAAAAGAAAATGGGGTCCGACCGCAATGTTCGACGAACGCTCTGAGAGCTGATGGGCCCGTCATCCATTTCGCGTCCATGGGGGCCTGCTGGAGGTTGATGGGTAACATTGTGATTGCTTGGTCGTGGCTTCCCTTCGTTTCAAAACTTACACTTCGCGACACTTCCCTTCAGCAAGAGATGAAGACAAGAATGATGATGGATTATAGGATTTCATGTTAAAAAATTGGGCAAGGCTTGACTATTTCTGTTGTAGGCTTTCAAAAAAAAGGGGGAACGGTTTCTTACCCTGCCGGCAGTCCACGTTGGGCAGGGAGCGCGCAAAATCACTTTACGACAGTCTTGGTGACGCAGGCCACCCCATGGCGCCACCAGGGCCCAGAGCCCCGCACTGTAGGGGGAAGCCGGGTGCCAGCAAAATTCGCCACTTGGAGAACTTTGTGGCGCCAGGTTTGCGACATCGCACAGTGCCAGACCCAGCCGCGCCTTGCTGGGACACAGTGTTATCTTCATCGGTCTTGGGGCGTGCGTTGCCGCGTCATCAGCAACATCATTAGCCCCAAGTTGCTGCTGTGTGGAAATGTGGAAGAGAATCCCGGCCATATCTTGAGGGACATGCAATGGCACCCAGCTGGGCTAACGCAGGCCAAACCCCTGGCGTTGGCAAAACGGCTTTACGATGATAATGCCGCGTTTCGCCTGTTGGGTGGAACAAAAATGCCCCCACCCCTGAAGCAACTAGTTTTGGGCCCCCTGGGTACCAACATTATGGGATAGCTCGCGCCTGCTGTGGTGGTGGTGGTGGTGGCGTGCGAATCCTCGCAAGGGGGGGATGCAGGTAGAGACAGGACCGGCGCTTGTGGCAGGCATTGGGCTTGCACCAGTTACCATCCATCTGGATGCAGGTATGAAGCTGATGATTTCATCAGCACACCTTCCTCCTGTTGCCATCAAAAGCACTCCAGAGGACCCCGATCGACTCAACAACACGGGCAGGACCCAGCCCATTAGCGCAGACACGAATGGGCAAGCATTGGCATGCGACCACGAAGCCCCACCTGACTCCAGAGGCGGGACCTTTGCGCAATGGTACATTGGCAATGAATTTCTTGTTGGCAGCACTGCAAACCGCGCACGGCATACCGATAGGCATAGGGGCTCTGCGCCAGATGTAGAACTGACAAAGAAATGCATAGTGGAATATTGGGCAGCGCGACCCACCCCTGGCAGCGACTAGCAAACCATCGCTTATACTGCCAAGGTGTGAGAGGACGACACTCCACTAGAAGTGCCGAAGATCTACAAGACATTGCTTGTATGGAAGAAAGCAAACTGGTCGAAGTTCCGCAAACTGACCAACTCCCACTGCAGGCCAAAACAAGTCATGAACCGCATAGACACCACAGAGAAGCACATCACCTCTGGCATACGGCTCGCCACAATGTCACCAGTGCTGGAGGGCAATCGATGCCAGTCCCCGTTCTGGACCCCCGAGCTGGCTGACCTGGATAAAGCAATTGCCAGCAAGCCCCACGCTCAATCCAGCCAGCGGCCAAAGATTCGACGCAGAGAAATTTGCCACGCAGCTGCCACTAACCGGTGGCGAACGCTCTGCTCAAACATTGAAGACCCTGAAGGCAGCAGCTGGCAGAACATAAGGCTTGTATTCACCCCTCGCTCCCTCAGCACGTCCGCCGTCAAAGCAGATGGGGTTGTGCTTTCACACCACCAAAAGGCCAACCACCTGGCCCGCATGTACGCTGCAATAGCGCGGAGACACCCACGATCCTACTCCCCACCTCCGATCACAACAAGGGATGAGGACTTTCAACCAATAACAATGGCTGAACTCGATCGTGCGCTGCGTCTCTTGCCGCTAGGATCAGCACCGGGGCCCGACATGATCCATGGTGAGGCACTGCGACACCTTGGGAAATGCGCGAAACACTCTGCCCTGACGCTCTTTAATAAGAGCCCGCGCACTGGCATCGTTCCAAAGAGCTGGAGGCACGGAGTCATAATCCCACCCCTCAAACTGTGCAAGAAAGCGACACGAACCAGAGCCATACAGACCAGTCACGCTCACATGTTGCCTCTGGAAACTCATGGAGCGCATCATAGCAGCACGCATTCGCGATGTTATAGAGCCAAAGCTCACACTACAGCAGTCCGGATTCCGACCAGCCCACTCCACACTAGACCAACTATTGCACCTTCGAGCAACAATGCATCGACCGACTCCCAAAGACAGAACGGCCGCAGTGTTTGTGGATTACGCCAAGGCCTTCGACACAGTCGACAATGATACAATCATACTTGAAATGCGACGGCTGGGTGTACCACAACATATAGTGGGATGGTCAGCATCCTTTCTGGGCAATAGGACGGCAGTAGTTCGCGTAAACAAGGTGCTCTCCTCTCCGGTGTAATTCTCGCAAGGTGCTCCACAAGGCACGGTTTTGGGGCCACTCATGTTTATTATTGTCATGAATTCTCCCAGCATCTGGTTAGCTGAAGTCCCGCTATTACGGTGCGGCTTCTTTGAGGATGACCTTGCCCCTATTGCTCGGCGCAGCAACCGGGAGACCATGACCACCACCCCACAACAGGGACTAAGCGTGGCAGCATCCTAGACAGAAAAATGCTTCATGGAAGTTAATGCGACCAAAAGGAAGCATGCATTCTTCAGGGCCAAAAGTGTGAACCACCTGGCCCCCCCCTACAATGGCACGCCGGTCACCATGGAACGGCCCCCGGCCCCTGCTGAGAATCGCACTCCAGAAATGCCGCTGAATGGGACCCCCTGCGGCACGTTTGCAGAAGCAGATCAACCAGCGGCTCATGCAGATAGTGGTCGTCTCATCCTGGAGATGGGGACCAAAACGGGGCACGTTGCATGCTTTCAGCTTGGCCTTTGCGCAAGCCAAATCAATGCGCAGCATAGGGATATAGTGCTGAGACGCATCCGCCGCATCGCGTTCCGCACTTGGTGCCGGGCAATATAACCTCTGTAAAATAATTGCCGACATCCCAAAAGGCAGCGCACAGCAGATGACTTATTTGAGGCCAGCCTGTAACCACTAAGTGAGATGGTGCTAATCCGTCGCCTCAAATATATGCTCCTCTGCGAAGCGCGACGGAGAGCCGTGCGCGATAGCTTCAATGTGATATACCCGACCAACCACCCCACACGACAATTTTCTACCACCACCATAGCGCAATACCCAGAACTTCATATTGAAGGCACGATCCTGCCCCTACCACCCCCAAGCTGCAACAGGCATCTCCAACCCTTGTCCATACATCGATCGAATGTCTCACCTCTGATGGCCTGGATGGCGTCAAGCGTCAAACATGCAGAAGATGAATTGCCCAACACTTCAGCCGGAAAGGTTCTACACCACCAGAGCGACTACACTACGAACTATGGGCAGACGGCTCTGCCAAACTAGGGGTGAGATATGGCGTAACAGCCATCATTTGCCGCAACAGAAGCCCATTGTCCAAGCAAAAGCGGGTGCAGGATGAACAGCGTGTAGCTACCCGACTGAATCTGTCGCGTCGAAAGTTGGCCTGAAGAAATTGTTGGACACCATTTCACGCCGCAGCACTCGACTTTGTAGGGCTTTCTTCTTCACGGACCCTTTTCCACCCCCCATAGCACTCCAAACAGGCCCACTGACAGTAACAGGTCCAATCTTGCGCACACTATGGGATTTGCTATTGGACGCGCGGGGTCGAACAGGACGCATGCGGCTACAATTTGTACTTGACCACTGTGGCGTTGCAAAGAATGAGGCATGCGACAAGGAAGCTAGGACGGCCGCTGACCCACCACAGCACACGGGCACGTGGATACCGGATGCGGTTGCGCTGGCAAAACGCCACATACACAGCCAGCTGCCCAAACCATCCGCCCACCGCCACAGCATCAAAGGCCTTTGGAACCCCAAACGCAATGATCCCAGCTTAACTCCGGCAGGAGGAAGCCCTAGCTCATTTTCGCATTGGTATATCCTACCACTACGGCTTGCTACTGCGAGCATTGCAGCCCACAAAGCCAAATGCATGCAGGTGGTATAATCCAATAGAACCTCCCCCCCAAAGACCCAGATGCACAACGCCGGGCACGGCAGCCGATCCCAACCCCGATCGCAAAGAAACGACGAGGAGAATTCGCTTGTAATTCACGCGCGGCGTTATATAAAACCCAAGGAGGGAAGGGGATAACGCAGCGTTTTAGCCTCTTCAGCGCCACACAGCGCCAAAACGTAGAAAGTAAACGGGTGCGGGGGATGGAAGGGAAGGCCAAACACTAGCCTTCT
>NW_008826843.1:0-4329 GCF_000691245.1 Trypanosoma grayi
CCCCCTCTTGCTGCCGTGGGTGCAGACAACGGTTCCTTGCGCCCGTGGTTTCACGTGATGATTTTCGCGTTAATTTTGTTTTTTCTCTTTTTTTTTCTTTGTGGCTGAAGGATGGGTTGCTGACGTTTGGTGCTGTAGATTTTGACGGTGCTTTATTTCTGTAAGTGGAGTTGTGTGATATCTGGCACAGAGGTTGATTTATTGCTCCTATGCGTGGTGGAGAGTCTGTGGGGAAGACGAAGGGGGATCTTGCAGGGGCTTCTTCTCAGACGTCGTCGTGCTTGGGGGGCTCTAGTTGGACAACAGTAACACCGTCTAAGCGGTTCGTATCCATGGCGGAAACCCTTTCTTCGTTTCCGGATGGATTTCGAGTGAATGTGCCACGGCAATGTGAACCGAATCCGGAGTTGATGGAAACACCAGTTTCTGCCGCAAATCGGGCCGCCAAACAGAAAGCTTCTATGTTGCATGGGAAACGTGCTCAAGATATGAATAAGGGCCGGCTGCTTCGTGTTTTCACGCGTTGCGAGGCGCCGAGCCTGTGCCGTACCCGGCACAATGACAATGAGGCCACCAGGAGCTGCAGCAGCAAGCATGTTGCTGGTCTTGGGTACTGGACAGTGACATACGTGACTAGGGAGGGTGAAGATGTTGCCTCGTCAAAAGTGGTGCCTCCGAAGCGTAAAGGTCCTTTTTGCTTTGATAGCGTCGTTGGCGCCATTGTGGAAAACGCGGCGCTGCTGAACCTTACTGTGCTGTACATCACATACCTTGACAGGGACTTTGGTGCGTATGCACTGCTTACTTCCTCCACTGTGGAGCACTGTGCTGATGCTTTCCAAGTAGTAGTGGAGTCACCATCGGTTTTGGCTGCAGGTTGTCTCAAGACTAGGTGTGAGATTCGATTGAGGCTTACTGGCTCAGCACACCTCCATGCACCGAAGGCTGCCACGCCTAGTTCTCCTCAAGAACTGATGGACAAGGTTTTTCGAGCGCCTGGTATGCAGTTTCGTGGAGTAGCTGATGTTGGTGCTGCTGTGGGGTCTGACCTGCCGAAGCTCGACGTGTCCCAGTGGAACAGGATTCTCTGTGAGGAGGTCTCGGGACGTGAGGCTCTTTGCTCTGAGGAACGAAGCTGGCGCCTGATATTGGAGGCTAACGAAAAAACTCGTTTGTACTGCGCGCCAAAGGGGAAGAAATCGCAGATGAAACTGCCTGGCTTATGCCCCATCTCACAGCCTACCGTCTTGAATGTACAAGAACGGCGACGGTGGCGACAAAAAGAAAATGCGCAGAAACGGGAGCATGATGTAAAAGAGCATGAACCACAAGAGCAGACGAAAACGCAACAACTGGAACAATGTGATATGCCATCACCACCGTTGCCACGCCCCAGTACGCCGACGCCGCCTTTGAACGCGGAAGGCATTTTGCCGGTCATCACGCCACTGTGTATAGTTTTGGAGGGTGAAAAGTGGGGCTCGCTGCTTAACGATGATCGAAGGGAACTGTACGAGGCTATCATGCAGGATGTCTCCTCCTGCCTAGGCATTCCAAGTGGAGACGTCATCATGGACCGCGGCGAGGCGAATTCCCCCACAGTGGAATTTACGGTGCGGCACGACGGTACACTCAGCGAAACGCAACTACAAAGTGAGATTGCCGTGCACGAGTTTCCAAACACGAGTGAGCTGTACGCTCTGTTCTCCTGTTCGTCACCAGACTGTAAGAGGCTGTGAAGAGCATGTGAGAGAGGTCTATATTAGCGAAACCCCACGGCCACGCCCCACGCTGCGCAGATGACTTATGCGGTGGAGGCGATGTCTTATTCGGGGGGGGGGGAGAGAGAGTGCGAATGGGGTACTCCTTTTTCTTGATAGCAGTTAATATCAGTAACGGGGAGGTATGGCGTGGCTGAATATGAGTCCATCTTACGCCAGGTGTGCTCACACGCATCTGAAATAGCTGTGGGGTGCCCTATGGCTGCCACGGGCAAGGCTTTTGCTTCCTTTGCATATGTGCTTCCTTCTGTGGGGAGTGAACAGTGCCGTCACCAAATGATTGACGGGTCGCACTACACGACACGAGTTCGGATGTGTATCTTTTTTTGTTCTTCTGGATTTAGCCTTCTTTCTTCCATAACTCTTCCATGAATCTGCGGCGTGACATTTTCCTCCGTGCAAGAAAATCTGCGGCGACTTCCTTCTATTCTCAGTGGCAGTGCCTCCTGTGTACCCCTCACTGGTCGCAAAGCAGCAAAGCAAAAAAAAAAAATGAAATTGAATTCATATTTGTCTTTCAAGCTTGTCGATGTCAATGAAATGTAAGTATCGCTGGGCGTTAACGTTGCTGCTGTGAGGCGATTCGGGTTGTGTGCTGCTTCCACCCATCACCACGCTTCTTATTTATTCTACAGACTCACTGCCGTTTCTTCTTCCTCCTTCTCCTCCTCCCCCCAAAAAATCTTAATCTCGTCGGCTACCGTTCTCTTCCTGCAGGGGCACGGGCTCTGTAGGCGCAAACAACAAACAAATAAACAAGCAAAACAACTTTGTTTGTCGCGGTGCAGGTCGATTAGCTCGTTTTATGCCGCCGAAAGGCTACGCACGGCGCGGCCCCTCTGCGGCTTCCGCAGGGAAACGGGATCTCGCTGCCACTGCAGCGTTTGGACTCTCCAGCGAGAGTGACAGAGCGGCGTCACCTGCGCAGTTGCAGCAGCTGCAGCAGCGCCGTGAAGCCCTTGAGCGCCACCTGGAGACACTCGACCTGCGCGTGTACGAGCTGGAGACGGTGTATCTCGGGCAGTATGTGGAGTTGGGCGGTTGCCTTTTTGACGGATTTGGACTGGAGCGGCAGCAGCAATGGTGCACCACTACTGCTACTGCGAACACCGGAAGCCAGGCCGCGGCTTACCGTGCGCGGCTGCGGAGCTTTGCGCCAAACGACCGTGTCTTCACTGCGTCGTCTGTGGGGGCGCTCGGTGTGGTGGAGCGGCTCAAGTCACTCGAGGCGGTAAGTGGCAGAGGGCGGAAGCGCTCGCGCAGCGACATTTAAGTGTTTCTTATTGTGTGTTTGTGCGGGGGGGATTTATTGTTAGGTGTATATATATATATATATATATATACACCTGTGTGTGTATGAGTCTGCATAGTGCCCGAGGCTGCTGCTTCACGCTCTGCTGCTGGCATCACTTGTGTTCTCTCTCCCCCCCGCCATCTGTGTGCGTTTGTGTTGCCTTAGGAAGGTGCAAGCGTGTTTCGTTGTCCCGCGCGTTTGGCGTCTCGCAAGGCACAACTCAGTTGCGACAAAAGTGGCCGAGGGAGTGAGACAGACACACACATACATACAAGAAGGGAACAAGACACGACAAGAAAAGGAAAAAGTATTAAAGAAAAAAAACAAGGACGAATCGAAAGGCAGTTTGCTGTGAGTTCGCGTAAGTCGTGGAGTAGCTAACACTAAACCCACGTGTACTAATAAAGAACGAAAGAAACAAACACGAAAAAACAACCAATTTATTACAGCGTCGCCACATCAGTTGCTGCTTGCCAATGACGTCGCAGCTCGCATCACAGCTGCAGAAGCTGCAGCAGCGGCCGGTGGGGGACAAGCGGCTGGCGCAGTCCTTTCTCTTCGACGCGAGTGAGGCACGCAGCTTTTCACGCGAGCAGATCCACCAGCTCGCCGTACACGGCCTGAATACCCTCACTGCCATCGACAACCGCTTCCATCCGTTCCTTGACGAGCTGTTTCATCCACACAAGACGCGTACAGAGCGCAAGCTGCTGAGTGCCGAGGAGAATCGTACCCTTGACGCGACGCTGGAGCAGTTCCTCACGCTGCTCAGCCCCCACTTGCTCCTGACGGCCGCACACCAGGTCTTCGAGTATCTCGTGCGTGTGCATGAGGTTCACGTGTACAATGTGGCGGCAGTGCTGCGCACGTTCCTGCCATACCACGACCACAGCCTCTTCGCTCGTCTTGTGCTGCTGCTGGACTTGCGCGACACTGGCTTTGCGTTCCTCGAGAAGAACCAGGAGCATGGCGCCCCGCTGCTGCGGGAGCATTTGGTGCTGGCGTGCGCAGAGAGCCGTAAGGCGCTTCGACTCGTCTGCCTAACGCTTGCTATGTCGGTCCGCATGAGGGTGCACAACAGCGCAGCAAATGCGCTCTTCACAAGCGTGGCGGTGCGGCTCGCCTCGCACCACGACGCGGAGGCGTTGTGGCGTGTGCTGCTGCCGTTCATTGTTGAGTTCATGAGCGGCGCCGCGTCGGGGGCGGAGCGGGGTGACGCACAGCGGCAGTCGTGGCTGCAGGAGGACGCGCACG
>NW_008826844.1:0-4326 GCF_000691245.1 Trypanosoma grayi
AGATAACGTAGTCGTCTGGGGCGAACAGCAGCTGCACTCGTGGCATCGTGGGCGGCTTGTAGACCGCATAAACAAAATACGAAAACATGGAGAAAAAAGGAGAGGCAACGGAAAAGAAACGAGGTGGCGGCAATGCAGCAGCAAAGGTCATGACAGCTGTGTGTATGTGTGTGTGTGTGGGTATGCGAGTGACGGCAAAATGAATGGTGAGCAAAATGCGTTCGAACCACGTAAAGTAGCCTTTTTGGGGGGACAATCCGACTTAGCCTCTTCAATATACCTCGTACAATTTCCATGAAGGGAGGTCATGCATGCGTGTACCTTGAGGACGCTGCGGTGGTACTCCTGCCGCCATGCGCGTTTTCCTCTTGTTTTTGTCAATACATATTTTCCCTCCTCCTACTCCCTCACATGTGCGAAAATGGCAGGTGGCGTACAGATTTTTAAAAGGCCCCTTCCTTGTACACATGCACTTTTTGGTTGTGTGGTATTACCTCTGTTTTTTTTTGTGTTTTTGGTTTTTCTTCATCTTCTTTGTTTTGTTTCTCATCTTTTGAATAATTCACCCAGACTGTGTGTGCGTGTATGTGCACAAGTCTCAATTATTCCTTTACCCCGGGCGGTGTGACTATCTGCTGCGGGTGGGAAGGCGCCACACCCCTGCCCGCATGACAAATATAAAGAGGAACACGAGCTTCTCCACACCCTCCCGTCTCAGTCCTTTGCCGTAATTGTCCACAGCTTGAGTGTGTCGTCGAGGGAGGAGGTCAGCAGCTTATTGCCCGTGACGTCCATGTGGTACACGGTGCTGTGGTGCCCGGGGATCGTCTCGTAATGCTCCCCTGTTTCGGCGCCCCACACCATGACGGTCCAGTCCCTGGCACAGGAGAAGATGTATTTGTCATCGGCGGAGAATATGGCTTGATGAATGGGCACTTGGTGGCCCTTCCACGAGAGAATGCAGTTGCTGCTTTTCCAGTCCCACACCTTCAACTCGTGGTTCATCGAGGCCGTCACAATACGTCTGTCATCGTGTGAAAACGCGCAGGACCAGACGGTGTCCGTGTGACCCGATAAGGAGCGGAATTCCTCGTCTTTCATCCAGTCCCACACCTTGATCATGCGGTCATCACCACCAGAGACGACGTACTTACCCGCGTCGGTGTTGCTGAATCCACACGAGAAGACGGCAAGGGTGTGACTCCGCAGTGTAACCATCTTGGATCCGGTATCAGCGTTCCACACCCGCACCGTGTGGTCGCAGGAGCCGGAGACAATGTAGTCTCCAGTGGTGTTGTACTGCACGCAGTAGACCTTGTCGTCATGCCCCTTCAGAGTGGACACCTTGGAGCAGGTAGTCGTGTTCCATATCTTAATTGTACGGTCGTCAGATGATGACACAATGCGATTCCCCCGTGGAGAGAAGTCGCACGACAATACGAAGCCGTTGTGACCCCCCTTCATGACAGAGCAGCTACCTGTTGCGGTGTTCCACAGCCGCACGGAGCGGTCACGGCTGGCGGTGCAGAACCGGTCCCCCTTGGGAGAAAAGGAGCAGCAGTAGACAGCAGAGGTGTGAGCAGTAAATGTCCGTTCCTCCCGCACTTCAAGCTTGCCATTTGAAAAAGCCTTCGCCCTGTAGTCGTTGCCATCCTTCGCGTCTGTAATCTTGTCGTCCATCGCTCTTTTACGGGACTCCAACGGGGCGCAGATGAGCTTCATGCGCTTTCCCTCCTGTGAAATGTTCTGGCTCATCTCAAGAAACATACAGAACACGTCATCATCGTCCATATCAATTACATCTTCTCCCTCGTAGAAGGACATAGCCATTTTTCGGCCGTACTTCTTCTCCACCATCCCACTGAATTCCTCGAAGGTGGTAGCGGGGGTGATATACAGCACCTTGTTTGTCGTGCAGTTCCCCTCCTGGCAGTAGATGGCCACCTTTCCGCGTATCGTGCGTGTTGTCCCCAGTGATGTGTCGTCGTCGCCGTAGGCACCACCAGGCCCAGAGATTCCGGGGCTCCGCGCTGCCGAGGTGCCTGAGGCGAATGCGCTCGGATCGTCACGCAGGCGCGCTGTGAGGTCAATCTGCGGCTGCTCGAGCACCTGCTTGATGAAGTTGCTGAGGGAATCGCGCTCCGCCACCGACATGCCTGTTATCTCGTCGATTGCATCAACGCCACCGACGGCGCCGGTGGAACTCTTCGGCATTTTCGATTCGTCCTTTTGCTGTGGCGATTGTGTCTTCGGGCTCTGAACTTCCCCTGCGGCTGTGTCTTTCTTCTTTGCCGCCTTGCGTGCCGCCTTGGCCTCCTTTGCCGCCACCACTATCGCCCATATCTCATCGTCGGTGGCGGTGCTGTTCGGCAGGTTCTTGCGGAACGCCTCCACTCCCACCTCCCGCGTCGTATCATGTCTGAGGAGCAGCTCCACGACGGCCTGCTGTTTGCCGCTCGGGAGACCCTCGTACGAGAACTGCTTCCCCTGAAAGCTCAGTGTTATATTCTGTGGCTTCTCCACCTGCTTCTTCGGCGATGCCGGCTGCTCGGCCGTGGCGTCGGCCTCCTTCCGCTTCTTCTTCTCCGCATAGGCACGCTGGGCATCGCTGAACTGTTGGCAGATGCTTTCATCTGTCCAACTCGCGGCGCCGTCGATGTTGCCGCGGAATGCCTGCACCGCCACAGACTGGTCAACCTTCATCTTTACGAGGATGTCAAAGAGGTCCTTCGTTTGGTTCTCCCGGCGACCTTCATAGACAACGGTCTTACCTGCTATGGTAAACTTTAGCTTCTCTTTGCTCATGGCTCAAAGAAGCGCGTTCAACGTGAAGTACTGTCTAAATTTAACCTCAAGTGTTGCCTTGCGCTGTGGTGGATACCAGAATAGATCAGCTGTGCGTCGACGCAACCAAGTCGGAAACAGGGAGAAGGAAGGAGAGCAAACCAATAACTGGGAGTGGGTGACGCAGCGAAGCAAACCAAAAATAAACAGAGAAATACTGTCTACGTGTGTGAAGACGGGAGGTGGGGGGAACTAACTGCATGCACGTGCACGTCACACGTCGAATGTTGTCGATAGAATAAAACTATGGACTGGTGTGCCAGCCGCCACCAGCTTCGGGTGAGCGCCGCTCCTCGCAGCGCCGCCACTTGCTATACACCTGCTGCACACGCGCATCACGCGTCTCGCACTCACTCTCCAGATCGAGTATGTCGCACTGCAGCTTGAGGACGGCCTGCGTGATGCTATCGATACTGCGGCGCGTCTCCTCGAGTTCGTCGTCCATCTCCAGCCGTCGCTGCTTCACAAACGCAGCACGCTCCGCCAACTCGAGACATTTGGCGTCGATGTCGTCCTCCGCAACGCGCGCCTGATCTTTGGCCTCGGCGATGCGATGGGCAAGGAGATCTTGCTGTTTCTGCATCTCCATCACCTGCGTCTCCATCAACCCGCGCTGCACCCGCTCCGAACTGACACGCTCTTTCAACTCCTCGTGCTGCCGCTTTAGCTTCTCCACAACCAGCGCGGAGGCGTGTACCAAGTCGATGAGACCAATGTCAGCCTCTTTGAGCCCCTCCATCCGTGCACGCCAACGACTCGGGTTCTGGTCATGGCCAATCGTCGTGAGACGCACCCGTGCAAAGGCAAGCTGCATGAACGTCACCCACCGCCGCATTTCCTCTTCGCTCGGTGTGCGCAGGTAGAAGGGTCTATTAGAGTCATTCACAGTGATGGCAAAGTAGTAGTAGCGGTGGTCCGTGCATTTTGGGTGTGCCGCGGCGTCGATGTGGTCAATAACTGTGCTGTTCTTCGTAAACATCTTGTACCCCTTTGGTTTCTCGTTTGGTCCGTTGGTCTCGTAGTAGTGCATTCCCTTGTCGTTCACGCGGAAGTATCGTTTCTGCCACTTGACGCCCATCGGGCGTCCATCAGAGGAGAGCTTTTCCAAATACCCGTCCTTCACGACAGTCTCCGAGAGCAGCTGCTGGTACTGTGGTCCGACTGGCTGCCACAGCGCCTCAAACGACTGTGCGACTTTCCCGCTACAGGATGCGCAGAGCGACCCGATCGCCTGCCCGTACTTATTGCCGAGCGTCACCTGCAGATCTGCTGCGCGCCGTTTCGCCGAGCGTGGCGGCGGCAGCGTGTCGTCTTCGTTTTTGCTGCAGCCTCCCCAGTCAGAGCCCGGTAGCTCGCTGAGGAAGAGGCGGTACCAGAACTCCTCGTCACGCGGGTACGCCGCCGCCTCGTCGCCGCTGAAGTCGCCGGGGCCGTCCGCCTCGTGAGCGTCGATGAGCGCGCGGCCCTCCGCCACGCTCTTCG
>NW_008826845.1:0-509 GCF_000691245.1 Trypanosoma grayi
GGGGAACCGCACCAGAGTAGACAGTGCCGTGAGCATGAAGCATTCGTAGTGGTTGCCTTGTCCAAACTGCTCGCGCGAGAAGCATACTGGCAGGAGAGGCTGGTTCAGACCTTGTGGGTACAGTTCACCGATACGGATCCAATGGTCCGAGATGTGCTTGTTCTTTTCCATGAATACGGTGTCATGGAATACATTGCCGCTGTCGGGGATTTCTCTAAAAGTACAAGTGGCCATATTCGTAGAAAGCTCACTGATAGGAATGCAAATAGAAACCGATGACCACAAGACAGGTAAATAAAGGAAGCGCAGAAGTCGCGTGTGCTTGAGTGTATTCCAGTAGGCGGATAAGCACTTGTAACGATGCCCGCTTAATCTCTTTTCTTCCTCTCTTGGGGTGTCGATGGATCACCGGATTTTTTCTTTGTCTGTATGTGCCTCGTTTTCTTTTCGCTTTCTTTTTTGTTCCACCGTTGCGTGGCCAAAAACAAAAACAAAACAGAGAGAAAAAG
>NW_008826845.1:769-4325 GCF_000691245.1 Trypanosoma grayi
AAAAAAAAAATGAGCTTTCTTCCTTCCTGCTCTACTTTCCACATTCCCTTCCCCTTCCTGCATTCACCATCCCCCCTGTAAACACAGTTGCACGCACACCCACACAGCTGCTCTCCCTTGCTGTCACTATACTGCCACTCATATATAAACAAATAAGCACACAGACCCATATATATATATATATATTTACTTATGAAGAAAACAAACCCAACAGTAAAAAGGTAAAAAAAAGGAGACTCACACGCACCTAGTTTGTCTCCTCATATCCTTACCTGCAACGATGGTGCTCACCCGTCTCAAGTTTCTTTTTTGAAACCTCTATTTCCTGCGTTCATTCTCTTCCCCATCTCTCTTTCTCTTTCTTCGCTTTTCTCTTGCGTTGGCCTCTACGTAGCGTTCTGTTAGGCCGCTTGGCCGTTCCGCCCCACTCGCCGTCTCACTCGCGCTTGCGTCATTTCTATCCTCTGTGACTCTTGCTGCTGGAGCTCCCAGCCCTTCCCTTTTTCTTGCCATCCCCCCTCTGTCATTTGCCTCCACTCACTCTTCTTGTTTCGCGCCCCTTTGCCTCCGCATCCCGTTCTCTCCGCCCACCATCGTGGTCGCCGGCGGCAACAGTACGCAGCGCGCCGTCACTTGCTCCACGACGAAGGGGCGGGACTTTTGGGTGCCCAGCGGAGGGGTGGTGGAAGCACACAAATAAGAGAAAACAATCCCGACAAAACAAGAAGCAAGCACAATAACAAAACAAAAAAGATTTATTCCGTTGTATTCACTCCCGCCGCCAAGGCGTGCGAGGGGACGCAAATAAACAATACAGGCGGTGGGAAACGAGGGTGGACGGACCAAGAAAAAAAACGTCGGCGGAGCGGCAGCAGCGACCTGTTCCCCAGCAGGTGTGTGTGTCCGCCGCCTTTCTTCGCCCGCGCCGTGGGTGCGCACACGCACGCAGACGGTGGGACCCCTGATTCTCCCCCACGCGCGCGTGTTGCAGCACCGACTACCCTCACTTGTTTCCCCTTCGATCGTTGCCTCACTCCTCCGATTAAAAAAAAAAAATTCCCTCGATTTCATCGCCGCATATAGGGAAGTTTACTGCCTGTCCCTTTTTCCCCATCTGAATCATTCACTTTTTTAAAAATTCATATTCACTTTATTTTATCCATCTTAACTTTCATTTCCCCCCCCAGCCCGTTCAATTCTTTCTTCTTCGTGTTTCCACTTGCCCGTAATTAGCGTCTACGCACCCCTCGGAAGGAAGGCACGCCTCTCGCATTCACGGCGCCGGAAGAGCAACGCATGACAGCATTACCTCCACCAGGAAAACAAACCAACAAAAAACAACAACAACAACAAAAGAACAATGAAACACATCAGCAGAAGACGGGCATGTGTGCCTTCGTGGGAGGAGTGGCGCACACAGTCACGTTTCCCCAAGCGTGCCGTGCTGCCGCCCCACCCCCTCGCACACGCCCTCCGTCTCCCCCGCGGCAGCGCGGCGGGGGGGCCGCGGGTGTCGAGTTCCCCGTTCTCGCCCCCGCGGCCACACACGCCGTTGTGGACGCCGCACACAACCGAGAAATAAAACAAAGCAAAAAGAATCAAACATCAAAAACATCATCACAAAACTAAAACATGCACCGCCAAAGGAAAAAAAAAATGCTGAAAACACCACAAAAATACAGCAGCTGCAGCTGAGGTAAATCAAACCAGGAAGAGTGCGAGCAGCTGTCGCCTCCGTCGTGTTTCCTTGTCAGTCACCCGCACGCGCGTCCGTCACGCACGCTACGAGGGGCGGGGAAACAGAGACAGAGAGTGAGAGAGGCGCAGTTGGTGGAGGAGGACTGCCCACGGCGGATCCGCGGGCACATTCATCATTAACGTACGAATGAAAAAAAAAAAACCAAAAGAGGGAGCGAGTGAGAAACACAAACACATGAACAGCGGCAAGAGAAACAAATCAAACACATACAGAAACGTAGGGGAGGAGAAACCTTTCCCTCCCCCCTACCCCACCCCTCAAAAACAACAAATCCTGGTTTCTATGTTGTGCCCGGAACGCTCTCTCCCCGTGTGTTCTGAAGGGAGCGACAACAACAGCAGCAACAACAAAAAAGGTGAATGACGATAGAGGAAGGACACAGCAACACACATATATATATATATATAGATCTTCTTATATAACTGTGTGCAGACAATAACGGGTGAATGACGAGCGAGTGGAAAAAACGGTCACGGGCGGGACGGAGTGCTCCACGAGAATCAACGCACAGCAAACCGATTGAACTCCGACAACCAACAAACAAGGGGAGAATGGCGTAATAACACCAAAAAGACAAAACACACGCACACACAACAATGAAACCAAAATAGAAAAGGGAAAGAAATCCGAACAAAGGTGTATCCATTTCGTTCCTCCCTGTTTTTTTTGGGGGGGGCGCGTGGAAATTTCTGACTTCGCACGGGCGACGATAGCGGGCGACATCGGTAGGAGACAACTCCCCCAGCCGCGCCGCCACCACCGCCCAGAGTGAGTACGCGCCTCCGCTGCTGCTGCCGACGCGGCCGCGGGCACGGGGGTATACCTCTACTGAATTAGTGGAAAGGAAAAAAAAACGCCACACAGAAGCTACGGAGGAGGGACTCTAGAAAAAAAAAAGGTAAATAAACCCAAGAAAACAAGAATGAGATTCATACACCCACTTCACGAATCACATTACCTGCTTTTCTACCACTCCGTGCTTCACATGCGGCCCTTGCTCGGGCGATGCGGTGCGAGCATGCCGCTTTGGCTGCCGCGCTGGCCACGCGTATCACCTTGAATCGGCGGCAGCGAGTCGCTGCGCCGCAACAACCGATCGCGACTGTACGCCCGCTCGCGGCTGAAGGTACGCTCACGGCTGAAAGTACGCTCACGGCTTGCGGTACGACCGCCATTCGGCGCACTGCGCGGGAGCATTGGGAGGCGCAGCTGCTGCGAGAACGGCTTTGCGTCCGGCGGAACCGGGACAAAGTTTACACCGGTCTCCTTCGGCGTGTAGATAGACAGCTGGCACGGACAGCTGACAGACTTGGAGCTGCCGCGGCAGGCTATCATAACGGAGTACCGTCCACCCTGCGCAACACGAAATACGAGCGCCTGCTCGCGGGCATTTGTTACATCCCTCGCCGCCACCTTTATGCCGTACTCGTTGTACACAGCCATCGACAATTCGTCCTCTGCCAGGACGTCGCTTTTCTTCACAGATGCCGGATCACTCACCTTTGTCTGCCGCAGCAGCACGTGAACATCGCACGGATCGTCGAGGAGGAAGTCCACGCGTGTCTCCTCCTCACTTCCAGGCGTTAGCGTCACTTCTGTTGTCAACGGCTCGCGCCTCAGACCCGCACCACGCATCGGCGTAAGTGTCACCTTAGCCATATCCGGATACGCTGAAATGCTGAACTCACCGTAGCTGCCTCGCTTCATTGTGTATGGGATGAGGTAGCATGTGGTGTTGGGCGGCAGCTCCATTTGCGAGCACACTTCCCTCGCGTCGAGCATCATACCCTTCTGTAT
>NW_008826846.1:0-4320 GCF_000691245.1 Trypanosoma grayi
TCGGGAGGCGCCGCAGCACGCGCACACCGGCGGCAACGTGGCCGCTGGCGAAGCAGCGACGCACGAGGCGCAGCAAAGCACGCACAAGCGATGGGTGCGCGCGCAGCAGCTCGCTGGTGAGGTTGCCGAGGTTGTACGCGTGGTACGCAAACGCTGCGGCGGCACGAATGCCATCAACACAACAGCGAATGCCGCCGACATGTACGGCAACGTACTCCAGTTTTGCAGCAGTCGTAGGCTGCGCGGCCAGCTCTGGGCAGTCAAAGTACGCATGGCTATTGTCAAAGCACAACAGGCAGTGACTCCGCATCGGAACTGCTGCCGCACGGGCAGCCTCGCTAGACATTCCCAACGCCATCGTATCATCCAACAACGAGGAGGTAGAGGAGGAGGACGCGCCGCTGCCGTCGCTATTTAGCAGGGTGTAGATGCCATCGTCGGAGAAGCGGTTCATGCGCAGCATCGCACTGGTGGTATGGCGAGAGATGAACGCCACGGGAGTCCGTGCGTAAAGACGATAGGCGAACTTCACTTGTCCCACAGATGCCAGTTTTGTAATAGTCTTATTGATTGCGTACACGATAGGGTCATCCACGTCAATTCGCCGCCGCGGCCTGTGCCCTGTTGTTGTTGCTGCTTCTGCTGCTCCCACAACTACTTCTTCAGCATCGCCAGTATCGTCGTCAACGTCAGTACGGATGCCTTCCTCAAAGGTGTCCACACGCTGCAGCAAAAAACGATAGAACGCATGCAGTCGCTCGGGTCCTGCGGAGGTCCAGCCGTCCACCTGCGCTCGCAACCGTTTCGCCTGCTGCTGCTCTCGCAGAGGGTCGGACAAGGCCGTAGCTGCAGGCCCCGATGTACCTCCCGTGAAGGTGCGTGCGTCCACTTCACTCAACCACTGCGTCAACCTCGGACACTCAAAAGAGGCGTGCCGCTCATCCAGGCACATGCAGCAGGTGAGTACCACCTGCACGAAGTTTGGGTGCGACTCGTCCTCAACGCCGAGGGGGCTCCGCTTGCGCAGCAGATCCCGCGCCTCTTCGATAGGCACATTGAAGTAATGCACCATCACCAGGTACGCCTCATCATTTCGCAAATGCAACGGGACGTGACAAAGCACAAACGCCGCGCGTCGGTACTGACGATAGTTACTCAGCAGCACAGAGAGTCGGTTCACATCACGACTGTGGACTTCTGCAAACAGTTCACGGTACGGCGACTTGACGAATGCGGTGTAGGCGTCCACGACGAGGCGGCTGTTCTCCGCACCGCGCTGCACCGCAGTCTCCACGATGAGGCGCAGCTGCTGCAGCACCGCCCGCTGTTTCTCCTCTGGCGTCATATTGATTGAAGTGCGTGTCGTCGTGGAGAAGTCACGAGTGATAATTGGGCACGCCTTCCACGCATGTACGCCAAAGCACACTTTGCATGTGGCGGGGGTGAAGACGGCATGGAAGAACTTATCCTCATCGTAGGCGAGATCCTGTGCCGTAAGTCCAACACAGGCCGCCTCACTGCCACCAAACAGCTGTGCCAGGGCAAACAGTGTCTCATTCTTCTGCCGCGCCTGCGCCGGAACCAGTCGCATGTACAAATACCCTGCCAACACACGCTCGTGCAGGGCACAGAGCCGCCGTATCAGCTGGTCGATGCGCTCGTGGTCGTGCGGTGTGGCACGCAGCAAGAAAGCACGTCGGTACACCATGAGGAGGTATGCCGCAACAATGGCATCGATGGGGCGCGCCTCAGCGTTCGCCACGCGTGTGCGGATCTCCGTCATCACATCTCCGGAGTCCGTGTACACGAAGTGGCGCCACGGCGCGGACGGGCCCGTCTCAGCGCCACACGCCGCACACTGCACACGCGAGCTCCACTCCGAGTTGTGCTCTTGGCACCAGACACACGTCCATGGGCCGTCCACCCGTATATAGGAGAGCAACAGCGGTTGCTGCCGATCCTGTTGCGTCGTGGATCTGTGCGGCGACGCAGACGAGAGTAACGAGGGCGGCGCGGCGAGGTTCCACGACGATGGCGAAGCACCACGCTGTGCCAATATGTAACGCCGCGCCGCCTCCTGCAGCTGCAGGCGCCTCGACGATTCCTCCATGGCAGCATGGACATCAAACGGGGCGTCCGTACCGTCTCCATCCTTTCTGATGTTGCTACTCTTGGTGGCGGTGCCGTCATTACCGTCGAAGAGGAAGAGCGGCACCTCCATGTTTACCGCCACGCCTGGAATTAGTGGCACCGTGTCGCCAAGTATCTCGCGCTTGAACACAGTTCCAGCATCCAGCGGTGGGCGGGCGAATGCCGCCGATGACGCAGCGGCACTAGCCTCGTGCGGCGACCCCGTGTCGTGTTTGTCATCTCTCTGCTTTGACCAGCGGTGAATGCGTTCGTGCAGCCGCTGCCGGTTTTTCAGCCGAAGAGCCTTGCGCTTCTCACGCAGACGTGCGACATGCTCGCTGGAGAGCTGAAAACTCGGCAGTGCGTTCGGGTCCTTGGGCGGCACGACTGTCAGACACAACGGGCACACACGCTCAACGAAGACGTCCTGTTCCGGGAGAATAGAGCTGCAGGACGGGCACACCAGATCGTTCATGACTTGCATGAAGTCGGCGCGGAATCCCTCCGTGAAGGCGTAGACGTTTTCAAGCACGGCGTTATAGAACTGCCGCAGTTCCTCCTGTAGACCGAGGCGAATCAGAACACGCGAAGCGGGGACGAGGTGGTGATGCAATTGCGGGAGCAGATGCACACCGACATCCACCAGAAGCCAGCGGAAAACCTTCTTCGTCACCTCCCTCGCCTCTTCTGTGTGGTGCGAAGCGTCGAGGCGGTGCAGCAGCCAGAGCGACATGTCCAGGCCGTCAATAATGTGCCGCGACGATACGGCACGGGCGACGTTGAGCGTCATCCACGGGTCGGCGCCTCGGCAAAGCACGTCAATGACGTACTCGCTGAGGTCTCCTGCCTCCTCTGGGATGATGTTGTACCACGTCGGGCACTCGCGGTTCAGTGTCTGGAAGAGGCGCCACACAACACCCCAGTGAATCATTGGCAAACCACTGTGTGGCACTGAGGGCTGCAGCTGACCATAAACAGCGGCGGGAGCGTCGTTGCCACCCGCCACCACGTCACGCGTCTCGCGAACAATCTTGAAAAACAACAGAAATGGTGATGGGTGCACCTCCGCGCCCTCCACCGCACCGCTGTCCGCATCTCTCTTCACCAGCGCCTCCGAGGATGACAACTGGGAGTTGGCGGTGGCTCGGCTCTTGGCCTCCAGCAACTTTTCATCTGCAATCGTTGCGGCTTGCTCCCGCAGTGCATGGCAAGTACGCAGATAGCGGCGAAGAATCTGCAGAGCGATCAGCGGGGATGCCTGACCAGAGAAGGACACATTCGCACGCAGCATGAGCCGTGAGGCCAAACGCGCATCGAGACCGAATACAATGCCCTCAGTGGTGGAATCGCCTTCCACGTGCATCGTGCCCGACCCCCACGCACGCTGGTCGCGCAGGGTCTGGTAGTGTTGCTCCGCAAAGCCCACCTCGGCGGTGCCCAAGCGGCACCACTCTAGCCGCTCCGAGTCCTGTGTAAGACGCGCGAGCGAAGCGGGGCGAACCTCGAACGTGGTGAGCATCACTGTGTCGTCACCGATGCTACCAGTGCGTTGATGCTGACGGCGGCGGCCTCTATTACTATTGCCACAGCTTTCCTTGACCCGACCTGTTGCAGAACCCACCCCCACTCCTACTGCTTCCGCTGGCTCTTCCTCTCCCATGACTTCTGCAGGGATTCGCCGCCCCGTTTGCACCACGCGGCTTTCGCCGGGTGCTTGCTGTGGCGCGAGTGTTAGAAGTCTCCAGAGAAGCTGTGATTGTGCAATTTTCCCTTCACCTGCCGCCTCCATGACTGCAGCCCAGAGTCCAGGTGTGATCCAGGCATCCGGCATGCCCTCCAGCACACCCATCGCATCACTAAAGAGTCTGTCAGACAGCAACGCCTGGCAGAGAAGCACCCGCACCGCTGGCGTGTCGTACAAGTGCGGGCAGCGCTGCCGGAGAATTTGGCTGACGGTCTGCAGCGCGAAGGATGCGGCGCCTGCAGATGACGTCAGGCGCGGTTGGCTCAGCACCGCCTCCAGTGCGTGCTCGGTGAGGCGCTGGCACGGCGTACGGTGCTGCAAGACGCTCAGCAACACCTCCATGGGCGACGGTGCGTCGGGGTGTAGCAGCAACGCGTCGAGGTCCACGGAGCCACGCTCGAGGTAGCGCTGCAGCACCCAGGCGTACGGCTCGTAGCGACGGCGGC
>NW_008826847.1:0-4319 GCF_000691245.1 Trypanosoma grayi
ATCGTGAATGCGTCAAAGGGCAGCTCCAACTCATACGCCATCAAGAAGAAGGACGAGGTGGAGCGCGTTGCCAAGGCCAACCGGTAAGCAGAGTCGCGGGATACGTCTTACCGTGTTTCTTTTGCCTTATCCTCGTTTTTTTCGTTTCCCTTTTGTTTTGTCATTACTCCTCCAACGAGTATTGGGTGCGCTTTCGTGTGTGAAATGTCCGTTCTTTAAATGCTTCTGTCACCATGTTTACTTTTTTTTTCTGGTTTTGTTGTTCTCCCTCTCTCTTTTTTTCTTTGGTCGCTATCCGCGTGTGTGTGTGGAAGGGGTGCAGTGCGCGGGTAGGGCCTGCTGGATAGACGCCGATGGGGTTTCCGCGCGGCAACGATGCCATTGTGCAGCAGCTGCAGGAGGATCGTCTCGCTAAGCTGTGCGACGATAACGCCTTTGTCAACGTCGCTGAGGTGTTGCGGCGTCAGCGACGTGACGGGGCACCAGGAGGCGTTGCAGACGTGGATATGGACTTTCTAGAGCCCAGCGCGTCACCTACCGCGGTGCCACCTCGCATTCATCTTAGTCGCTTCCTGCTGGAGCAGCACCGCGCATATCTCAAGGCGCTGGAGGAGGAACAACGAGAGGAAAAGAAAGAGGGTGGTGCATCTGCTCCCGCATCTTCCTCAGCATCTGTTGTATCATCTGTTGGTGATGTGTTGGAAGCTGCTTCGGAGCGCGGCAAGCGGTTACGTGGCATTGATCACCGTTGTGGTGAAGGGATGAAGCGGACTCGGAAGGAGCCGCACGGTGAGGACGAATACGACGACTGCAGCAGCAGCGGTGGTGGTGTAGAAAAGGGTGCGGTTGTCGCCGGACATCTAGGACGGGAGTACCGGAGTCTCCGCGCATGGCTTCAATCGCGGCGACTTGACCTAACTGATACACCGGCGGTAGCGCCAGGTTTCATGGCGATGACCGCCCCACCACCAGCCCACACGGGTGGGTATCATTTGTGCTCTGTGTGCCTGCTCCCTGCAAACTACAAGTGCGTGCGGTGCCGTAGGGCACTCTTCTGCTCCATTGAGTGTCATGTGGTGCATGAGGCGACACGGTGTATGAAGTTTATTGTGTAAGATGCGGGCTGATGAGAGGGAAAAAGGCAAGAAAAAAACTACCGTATAAAAATCAGGCTCCACAATCTGCCGGCAGCTGTTCCTGTTGCTTAATAAAGAAATGTTGCGGTGAACAATTTTTTTCTTGCTTCTTTTGTTCGCAGAATAACCGAGGCTGTGTGGGGCGATCTGTCCTATTCATCGTGACGAAGAAAGGGACGAGCGAATGCTCAATATTGGACAGCTAAGCGGCGCGGCTTTTTTTAACCGTGCATTTGACTCGGCAGTGATTCGTGAGGATCTTCTGAGCCAAAATGTACCACGACAACTTTCTGCACTGCAGCAGGTCCTTGCATTCATGACAATTGGGAGAGACATGTCAGGCCACTTCAGCGACATTGCCCCTTTATGCTCATCCACCAATCTCACAATAAAACGACTTGTCTATTTGTACTTGATGCACAACAGTCGGACGCAGCCGCAGAAGGCCGTTCTGCAGGCTGGCACCTTTGTAAAGGACACACTGAATGACTCCCCACTTGTTCGTGGGGCGGCACTGCGCACAATGACTTCGTTGCTTGTTCCAGTCATGGTGGATTTCATTACCACACCGCTGCAGCGCTGCCTGGAAGACACGGATCCGTATGTGCGCCGCATTGCCGCGTTGGGCACTTTGAAGTTGTACTACATTGCTCCGAACGTATGCGAGGAAGTTGGGCTCCTGGAAAAACTCAAGGACCTTCTCCAAGATGAAAATGCATGTGTAGTGGCGTCGACCGTCGCGGCAATTTTGGAGCTTCGCCAACTACACGCCCCAGCCGCTCTTGAAGAAGCCATTGTGTCAAATATATCTCATGTGCTCGAAGCTGCCGATGCGGCAACCGGGTGGTATCAGCATTACCTCATCGAGGGAGTTGCCGTGCCATTCAAAGGTGGTGAACCCACATTAGCTCTGGAGGAAGCCACAAGGATAGTTGACAGGGTGTTGCCTTTTCTTTCTTGCTTCAATGTCGCGACTGCCATCTCTGCTGTCAAGGTTGTCACTTTGTTCTTGCTCCAGGCGTCTCACCTTTGGTCGCCATCTGCAGTGAACGATAATGATCGTCGCAAGTTGTCACAGCTGCAAGAGCGCTACGGCCCACGTGTCGCATCGGCGTGCGTGTCGCTGCTATACTGCCCCCACTTTGAAGTGCGGTACGCGGTGTTGCGTAATGTTCACCTATTACTCATGACAGGACTGAAACGCTTCTTCAAACCGCACCTCAGCATCTTTTTCGTGAAGTACGACGACCCGATCTACATCAAGCTAGAAAAGGCAGAGATTCTCCTCGAACTCGCCGATGTGGATGTTGGAGAGTTGGTGCTATCTGAGTTTGCGACGTATGCCACTGATGCGGATGAAGAGTTGGTGCGGAAAGCGGTGCGCTCCATTGGATTTCTTGCCGCAAAGGTTGAAACCCTCGCGGCGCAGTGCGTTGAGAAACTTGTTGGCCTCATTGATACTGGTCTTAGCTATGTTGTTCAGGATGCAGCCGTCGTCGTGCGGACCGTTCTGCGGCGATACCCTGACAGATTCGTCAGCGTTGTGCCGAAGCTGTGCGATGCCTTGGACGAGCTGAGCAGTCCGGAGTCGAAGTCAGCTGTATTGTGGGTCCTTGGTGAGTACGCGGAGCGTGTAGAGAAGGTAAAGGACATACTTGACATATTTGTGGAGTCCTTTTCAAATGAGCCGAGGACCGTACAACTTGCACTGCTCACCGCCGTCGTAAAGATGTACCTGCGAAGCACGTCGAGCGCAGCGCAGTACAACACCACCACGCTGGAACACGTTTTGAAAATGGCGACGCATTCCCCACTGCCAGACATCCGTGACCGTGCGTTTATGTACTGGCGTCTCATAAGCAATGACCGCGAGGCAGCGAAGAAAATCGTTCTCACGTCGACAAAAGGCACTTCGTTTGTCGCGGTCAATAGCATTGAGAAAAACCGACTGCACAGTCTTCTTCTAGATGTGGGAGACCTCACGTCGGTATTGCATCGTCCTCTGCATCTTATCTACGGCGACGAGGTGGGTTTCGACGAGAACGATGATGACAGTGAAGACGCCATCGAAGAGCGACCTGCCAACCCTTCACATCCATATGTGGACACTGCAGCAATTCCAGGAGCGGTGGCAGACAGTCAAGCTGCAAGAAGCCCCGTTACCTGCGGTAAAGAGGCATTCCAGGTGGCTTTGACAGCCGAAGAGGGCAGCGGACTGGAGGTACGCATGAGCTGGTCACAACTTGGCAACAAGCTGTTGCTGAACTGCCGCTTCTCGCTCGTTCCTGGTGAAGACTATACACGTAGTGCGTGTGTTCGCATGCTTCAGATCAACAGGAATATATTTGGGCTTGGCTTGGCGCAGGAGTGCTCTGCAGTGTTTCTAGAGTTAGGCCAGAAAGAAGCAGATACGCTGCATTTGCAAACGGGTACAAATAACCAAAAATCCACAGCGCGGGATTTGCTCGTGGCGATCAACGCTGACCCGGTAGGAACACGTTACTTCTTTGCACCACCGGTGCCACCCGCCATGCTTCTGCTCCCTGCCACGGGTTGCGATGCAAATCTGTTTGCCGAGCAGTTTCGACAGCTCAAGACACCATCGTGGACAATGCCGCCAACAATAAAACTTCTCAGGACGGACTCAACGCGGTATACCACAAATGCTCTTCGCCTCTATGGCTTAAGCCTCGTTTATACTGGAGAACCGTGTGACTCCGGAATACAGCGTCTGTTCCTTTATGCAGAAACAATCGCTGCACAAAAGTTATTTATGGAAGTATCCATCCTGCATGAAAACGTTGTCTATATAGGGGTCCGGTGCAGTGATAAGAACGTCTCCCCTGTCTTTGGAACATATACAATGGAGGCCCTCTCCGCCACTGACGTAATAGAACTCTAGGTCACTCTCAGTTACGATTCTCCACTGCCCTGGTTACGTAAGTTCTGTTTACCTCAGGCGTACGGGTAATGATGACTAGAAAACACAATGTTGATTCATATAATGCGCCTTAATAGAGACTGTGCGTGCACCAATACTTCGCTTTCTTTTGTTCTTTCTTTCTTCACCCTTCTACGTATGTTACTTTGTGTAATAATCTAGGTTTCGCAAGAACAACACTCAATAATAAGCCTATTTTTATTAATAAAGATACGATGGAGTCAAAGAAGTACGTCTACTAC
>NW_008826848.1:0-4305 GCF_000691245.1 Trypanosoma grayi
TGTTTTACTCCTCTCCCTCACCGTCTTTTTTCCACCACTCCTCCCCCACTCATCTTCGCCGCGCCCTCCTGCTCGCACCCGAGCAGCGTGGCACCGCCAGTTTGCGCTCTCGGTTCGACAGGTCTCCCCGCACCCCACACCTCAATCCTGTCTCGTCTTCTTGATTAAAATGCAGCAGCTCTGGGAGCGGCGACGCGGCGGTAGTAATCACGTTCGTCGAGAAAAGGGTGAGACTGGAAGTACTCATCGGCCAGCGGGCGCGCCTCAATTTTGCTCTCGTATCCCGTCACATCGCCCACGATGAACCTCTGTGTTTCGGACGGGAGCACCGCCACTTCGCAGAGGAAACCGTCGTCCTGCTCTACCATTGAGGTCTGGTTAAGCGGCTGTATTGTGCTGCCGATGTCAAACAGATACATGACATAAAACTCGTAATCCTGGGAATTATTGTAGAAGCCCCACGTACCCGTGCTATCATCAATGATTCGGTAGAGAAGGCCATTGAAGAGCGCCGTTCGTTTCCCATGCATCGCAGGGCTACCGGTGATAGGACGATCCTTCGGCTTCGATGAACCAGATCCCATGACGATAGTAGTGGTATGTGTGTTGGTGAGGGTGCAGCTGGACCTTTCCCTTTGGGGGGGGNGGGGGGGGGGCGCACAAAGACACATACAAAAACAAAAAAAAATGGGAAGAAGTGAGCGAACGCAGGGGTGAAAGGACCAAAAGGAATAAAACAATTTTTAAAAATGCAAAATGCAAACAGGGGAACGCAAGGAATGGCACAAAAAGTCTTCACATGGCTGCAAGGACTATATTTCAAAAGTTGCACCTAACACGGTTGTGGCAGCAACCAGGTTTACTATGACAGATGGCCGAGCACACTCGATATACATCGCTCACGTATATGCAGGCCGGCATTCACGGCCCTTCTTCTTACACATACAATCGGATGGTCACTGCGATACAGCTATCCGTCGGCTTTTCTGTGCGTGTCTACGCCTGGGACACGTGCCACCGCACCAAACGAACTGAATCGGTAGCAGCGTCAGTTGATGAAATGATCAAGTGGCGAAAACACATACACTCATACTACCGATATATATATATATATATATAGCAATTGCCTCGCGTCAGAATCCCTCGGCAATAACAACAAATAAGAAAGGAACAGCACGATGGTAGGGGTCATCACCTCACACATTTACCTCTACATGTTTCGGGGAAAGCAAGCAACGAGTCATGCGGAGGCAATACTTGGTAGGTGCACTTTACCGGTGTCTCCGATGACACCTTAAACCGCAGATTGTCGTCAAACAGTGCCGTCTCGGACGAAAAACGCACAAATTCGGCGTTTACGTAATCAGTGCTACGGTTGCTGCTATCGCCACCATCACCGCTGTTACTGTTGGGCGCCGAAGCAAACGCCCACTTACCACAAGGGACACTCGTGTAGAAGCCCAATACGTACTCCCCTTCGGCAGAAGCACTACGGGGAATGAGGTAGTACGGGCTGTACTCGGGGAGTAGCTCGCCGATAAAGCTTACCTGGGCAGTTGCACGAAAAGTCATCACGGCCGGGCTTGGTGCATCGCTGTCGGCTGTGGAATTCAGGACAACCTCCTGCAGCCGCCAGTTGCTCTTTTTTTTAGAGAGCAAGTGCCTTTTTGACTTTGAGGTTTTCCTTGGTGTCCTATCCCCTTCGCTTTTCGCATTGCCGTCATTGGATGGATTCCCCGGCACTTTTCCCACTTGTTCTTCTTCTTCATTCTCTGCATCCATCGCAATCTGGCGCCGTGACAACTGCAATGCAATGGGATGCTTTGGTTTATCCTCGTGTGTTGTTTGCTGCAACACACCCAGCAAGAAGGTGTGGCGAGTGACCTCCATTTTCACCACACAGCTCGGGACTCCGTTCTTACCAAACTGGCCCTTCACGCGATGCTCGTAGAAGGAGTTGTGTGTGTAGCAAACACCGCATCCGTGAAAGCAGCGCGTTACGTCACGCCACTCCATCCAGACCGCATCTTCCTCCCCTTCCTCTTCTCCCACACTCCCGCCAAATTCACAAGCAGCAGCTATTGCTGGATGTGCACGCCACGCCGGATCACGCGAGCTCCACCCACCAACCCAATCGCTAGAGCTACCAAATACATTTCGAAACTTCAGGAGTCGGAACACGTTTTGCCTCCCAAAGGAACTATCAGTGGGAGCAGGCTGAAAGAATTTCATGCTGAGCACCGCACATGCATCACCTCTGCGTAGCCCCAGACGTTGAAAGTGTTTCTCACGCAATTGGAGGTTTGGCTTATCCAACACAACAATGAAACCTAATTCCGAATAGCGGTTTAGCTTGTCAAAAAGCCCCTCGTGATAGTGGGAATCCCGTAGCAGAAAGTCAAATCGGCTCACAGGGCAGCCCGTGAGATCTTGCAACACGTGAAGAGGATCAACATTCACAATACGGTCATAGCCCCCACACATCTTGGCATACGCCTTCTCCACCACTGATACCCACAACTCCGCCGGATCATTGACACATTTTCCGCCGGTCATTTTCATGTCAAGGACGGGGAAGTAGTGGTCCACTACAAGGGAAGTCCACCAGCCATTCACGCACAACGTGACTCGACTGGCATCAACCCGATCCTCCTCAGTCATAGCCGCAGATCCATTGGGGTGTTGAAAGAGTCGCTCTACCTCTTTTGGGTCCTCTGCAAGGAGAGCGAGCGCACACACCACGCCTTGGCCTCCAACAGCGCTGGCGCTCACAGAGCTTGGTCTTGGAGAGCTGCGCAGCACACGTGCTTCTCCGGCTAATCCCGGTGGTAAGTAATTCTTCGGCTTGCACAAGCCACAGCGCACGGCCCTTTCAGAGTTGGCAATAAAGCTGCCACAAACAAACGCTGAGAAGGGGAAAAAACTCACGTCCACAAAGGGCACCTTCTTCTCAACACACCAACGCAGCAGCTCTTCACTTGAGACGTTCCATTTGTTGACTGACACCTCCTTCTTTCCCTTTGAAGTGAGCAGCTTCTGTATGTTCTCTCGTTCCTCGCAGATATACGGAGCACAGGCACGGGAAGAGGCCTCTATGAACGCCTGGCTGATGAGTTTTAATTTCACATCGTGTTCATAGCGCACCACATTACCGTAGATAAACTCTTGTGTATCGCCTGGATTGACGACAAGACGAGCCTCCAATCGGCCATCAGATCGCTCCCGCACTGTTGTATGGCCCAACACATTAATGCTGGACTCTTCAGCAAAAACATAAAGCAGCTCTAACTGGTAAATCACGGTATCGTTGTAAAAACTCCACAGATGCCCGTCCACGCTCACAACTCGGTAGCAGAACACTAATTCACCACCATCCGTTCGAAGAGGAAGTGGAAACACATCATCCCCCGCTCGCAGTGGGGACGGCTGACCATACTTGAATCGGCCACTCCCTCTCCCCTGGCATTTTTGAATACTTGCAGGAACAAGAATATCGGTTGTATTGCTACAGTCAAAGTAATTCATGCGCTCTACACGGGGGTACTGGTTTGCATCCACTATAGAAACATCTTGGTTGAAGGCGGTGATGGGCAACTGTACAGCAGTTTCACCCACATTATAATTAGGCGTTGCCACTAAAGAGGGCGGATAGGAAGACTTACTACGGATTTTGATGTCTGCTGAACCACCGCCGTTGTTCTTCAATATGCCCTTGGGCGTTGTGAAGAAGGTGTCACGTGCGGCGCCATCGTCGGCGTAGGTGGTCTGTGGTCCACTCCCTCCTGTTCTGGAGATTCCTCCCCCCATGTACCGTGGCTATATATCGCCTAAAGCACGGAGAAAAGCGTGTGCGTATGTGCGTATTTTCAGCCCTCACTCTCCCCACTTGGGTTTTTTTTCTTGTATCTCTGCCTCCGCTGCAGCCGCGCAGCCGCGCAGAGAAGACAGGTCGAAGAGATCTCTTGCCCCCACGAGAGATCAAACCAAAAAAGAAAATCTAAAACAAATAATTAACAGACACTGGCACGGGACAAGCCCTTTTAACTGAGGAAAACACTAACAGACAGAGAAATCTACAAGGTATAAGTGTGTCTGTCTGTGTGTGTGTGTGTGTGTGTGTGTGTGTTTTGGAGAGGGTGTTTCACGTCCTTTTCCTTCTTTTTTTGTGTTCGTCCTTCCTTGACCAGCTAAAGGAGAAAAAAGGCAAAAGAGTGCATAGAAGGCCCCGTAGTGTCAAGAAGGGGTGTCTGGAGGGGCACTTGCGTCATCGTGGCACCAGTTCTCGCAGAGTCTGTCATACACACA
>NW_008826849.1:0-368 GCF_000691245.1 Trypanosoma grayi
CCTCCCACAGCAGCGAGGCAAGACACCACACAAACAACAACAACAACAGTCTTACAGCATGTCAAGACTGGCTTCATGACGCAACACAATCACACGGATATAACCACAGACTCTGCACACAGCCCAGCACACACAGCAGCAGCAGCAGCACAGCCGCCGCATGCACCCACTCACCGCCGCCGCTGCCATCCGGCTCGTCTCTTCTTCCCCCGGCACCGTGCCCATACTTCTCTTCCAGCCACACACAGCGGTCGCACCAACACCGTCCTGGGCAACGCCCGCGGAACTCCAGCAGCACGAAGAGTGAGCACCAGCCATGGTGGCAGCCACACTCCGCCTCCTTGACTCACCACACAGCTCCTCCTCAG
>NW_008826849.1:378-4298 GCF_000691245.1 Trypanosoma grayi
CCCCGCAAGCCTCGCCGCACCTCCGTGGCCCTCGCCCACAGCACCACCACGCACACACATCCACACCGCCGCACTCACCCACACTCTCTCGGGTGACGCCCCGTCGGCCGCACGCCACTCCACACACAACGCGCGGCCACACACTCACCACGCACAAAAATAGCGGCAGGAATAGAGACGCCACTCCACTCACCGCTGCTCAGCGACAACGCACGCACTCGGCCCACAACAAATCAGTAGCGGCACAGAGGTGAGGTGCACCCACGCGAACCATCCAACGAGGGGACGCACAACAGTCACCTCAACACGTCACACCGCACACACACACACACCGACAGCAACAGACACACACAGGCCAAATGCAGCCGCTGGGCAAACCGTCCACGCAGCACGCACTCACACAACAACACCGTCAGTCAGGCAGAGTCGGTCCGCAGCTCAGTGTGCCCACGCAACGGAGTGGCTCTCGCATCACGCATTGCCATGGCACGGGAGAAGAGAACACCCTACTGGAGATGCCACGCCAACACCACAGCAGCCATGCAGCACACAGCAGTGAGGCCAGAAACATAATTGCACGAACAGCACCACCACACACACAGACGTCACTCCCAGACGCCACACGCACAGACGCACAACGTGCACAGGCCGCACTTGACGCAGCCGAACACACCGGAGGCAACAAGAGCAAAGGCGGTGAAATGGAGGGAAAACACCACAGCTGCACATCATCCCAGCCGCACAGGGACACCTGCACTGCTGCGCCGCTCAACATCACTCACCCACCCTAGCCGCACCATCACAGCGCCCCTCAGCCAGCGGCGGCGACACGCAGTCACTTCCACGAGCGCAGCAGCACTGCCTACACAGCAGCAGAGAGAGGAGAGAGGCAACGATGCGGAACAGTGCACACACCACAGGCACAGCAGCAGCAAGACTCCTNAGCACTGCCTACACAACAGCAGAGAGAGGAGAGAGGCAACGATGCGGAACAGTGCACACACCGCAGGCACAGCAGCAGCAAGACTCCTCGACACTCTTCCCCTCTCAGATATTCACAACAAACCCCCAACACACCCGAAACAAAAGAAGAATTAAAACACTTCTCACCGTGAAGAAGCACCTCACCACAAAGCCCAAGTGGCGTCAGTACTCCCTCCCGTCACTGCGATGGCGCAGCGGAGATACAAACCAAAAAACAAAAACAACGGGGGTGAATTCACCATACGAGCCGTCCCCGCAGCAGCGAAAACTTCTTCACAGGCTTATCCTTAATCCTGCTGCGGGAGCAAATGAATTCCCCCCCCACACACACACAAGCACGGATACTTGAGGACACGGAACATGCGGTGGTGCGGGGTCGTGCACTTCCTGTGGAGCCGCACGCGTCCGCCAGCCCAATGGCGCCGCACTGCACACTCCGCCACAGCACCACTCCACCGCTGTGCTCCACAGAGCACCGCAACAATAAACAAACAACGTTTAAGCAACGGGTGGCACACAACCCCGTGGAAAAAGAGGCCGAAGCCCAAAACAAAGAAGGAGATGATGTACGCCCAACAACGGGCAGCCGCCACGCATTCCTACAAGAGCCAGGGTGCACAAAGTACACACACACAGTCGCGGAGCCACACAAGGGCAAGCAATAAAAGAAAGAGATTATTGTGTTGTTAAGTTTGAAGCCTGAGGTCTTGCTTCGGTAAAAGTGTTAGCTCACTTCTTAGAACGCCCCAATGTATGCTGGAACCACAGCCATCAGAAGCAGCAGGGGAACACGCACCCACGAAGGGTTGACACTGCCGTCCGGCAATGTGATGTTTCGACTGTTCACGCTCATCTTTTGGGGAGTGTTAGGAGAAGCCGTCCCGCTCCGAGTGATGGTTTCAATGTCTGCAGCTGTGTGGCTGCCCCCAATGGCTCTCGTGGCACTCTTGACTGGTGCGCTCCCAGAGTGAGCTTCGCCATGGCCTCGGCCTCTGGTGAGGCGGCCGGCCCACTTTTCGATGTCTAGCGTCCATCTCCCTTTAGGGTTCTTTTCACGCTTCTCTTCAGACTCTGAAGGCTCCGTATAATATTCGTACTCCGGCGTCAGTGACGGGCGGTCCTCTTCAATCTCGGCGCCACTGCACACCTCCTCGTAGGTCGGGCAGAAGACATAACCGCTCTTGAATGCAGGCAACTCTTTCAGGTCAATCTTCGGGTTTCCGTGCTTCGGATCACAAATGTATGACACATCGCTGCCATTGAACCTGATCTTCACAACGCCGCGGCTCTTGCACGTCACCTTTGCGCAGAGACCCCCAATCTTCTGAGTGCCGGCGCCATCAGTGGTGTTCAACACAATGCTTTCTCCACTCAGGCACCGTGACATCGGCCCCACGAAACTCCCCGGCATCCGTTCAACTTCCCCACTTTCGCAAACGGTGCCTGCGGTCGGCGTAATGATCGGGCAGTAGTCCATCCGCTGGGCTTTGGGGCCACCGCGAGATCTGTCGGCAAAGTACATGAACTGGCTGGGGATATGTGTAGTGTGAGTCGTCAGCGAACAAGTCCCCAGTGCAAAGCGGTCCGACGTGCACCGCAGAAGTTTACCACTTTCTTCACTCTCGGTGCAAAACATGTCACCAAACTTAGATTGACTTTTGTTCACACATTTTTCATTGAGGAACCCACAGCCAGACTGATTGCCCCAACGCATCTTTTCCGCCATGTCAAATCTAGCGCGGTAATAGCCCAAATCGTGGAATACGGACATCGTCAGTGCCGTGTAGAACGCACCGCCAGTGGCACCAACGTACGGGCTCATCAACTCGTCTTTAGCAATGCGCCGCGGCCAGTGCAGATTCCTCTCATCGTCACCATCCGCCTCCAGCAGTGTTCTGTTAGTAGGTGGCTCTGTGCTGCAGTTGTAGTGTTCCTTTATCGCATTCATTGTTGTTGGAGCAGTCAAGTAGCAGCCCGTTTTTGTTGGCCCATTCACACTTTCCTTGCATGTTGAGGTTAATTCTGCGGCCTTTATTACTCCCCGATTGAAGCCGAGGGCGTGTGCAATTTCGTGCGCTGCAATCCGCACACTGTACCGCGTGTCAACGATGCGCTCCGGGTCAAAGTTCAGCGCACCGGCTGTGGGCCTTCTTGCTAGGCCTGTCGCGCCTGTCTTATCCACGGAGCACGTTCTCGCCACCACAGGCCCCGGAGCGGCGGCCACATACAGCACGAAGTCCGCATTAGTCACACCTTCACTGAAGTGATCCTTGGGAACAGTGAACATCTTACAGATCGGGTCATCGAAAGCGTCAAGCTTCAGCTTTCCCTCCACATTCTTAACGGTAAGACGCTCGGAGTGTAGTTTGATTGCCTTGGGGAGTATCACCTCCAGAAGAACCCTCCTCTTTTCTGCCGTTACGATTGTCTGATCCGGGCACAAATACGGCACATTATATACTGAAAAGCCCCGGGTTCTAGTTCGGCCCTCCAAACAGATCCGAGTTGAAGTATTTGTAACATTCAGGTCCAGGTCCTCGTGAGACACGTGAATGCGGAGCGCCCCCCAACCGGCATCGCTCTCTGCAGAGCCTGTGGAGAGGATGTACGCCTGGTGCCCGCTTTCTCCCTTCATCGGCACCGTACGCACAACGGAGACACGATGCTGGTCACTTCCCCCTGACCCGATCGTGTCGAACACGCCGCGGTCAGCGCCCACCGCAAAGCACCCGCAGGCACACAGCAGCAGAGGCAGCAGAGCCACAGCGTGCAGAGAGGAACAACGGAGCATGAAGCACACCTGCTTTCACTTGATAACTTTACTTGCTGTCGTGCGACTGAGTGCGCCGAAGAACACCAGAATCCACAAAGGAGGGAAAGAGAAAAGAATAGGCAATAAAATCTCAGTGAAACTCCTTGCACAACATATGCGGGAG
>NW_008826850.1:0-4295 GCF_000691245.1 Trypanosoma grayi
TGGCCGGAAATTCATACAGGATCCCCGTACATCATTTGGCCAAAAATAGCCTATTTTCAGGGAGAGGGGTTTCGATTGGGGTTGGTGTAATATAATACCAGGGAACTTCTTTTGGGTATTTTAATGGTTTATTAGTTTATAGATTTGGTTCTGTGTTGTACTCCATATCAGTGACCGTCAAGGCCTTGGTTACTCGTGGTGAAATTGGTTATATTGTATTACTTTATTTCTTTACTTATTTATTCTATCCTAACTTGGTGCTGGGTAATATTAATAATTATAATTTTGGAATATATTTTAGTTAAACTTTAGATTATATATTAAACTACAAAATGTTAATTTAATGTGTAGATAGATAGTAATATAACTTTAATGTATAATAGAAATATAATTATTTATTTATTTAATGGATTGGCATTTTGTATCTGTGACGGCTGTAATTTTCCAAAATGGTGGTTTTCGGGAGGGGCGTTCAACTTTATAGGGCAGAATTCATGCATGTTCCCCGTACATCATTTGGCCAAAAATAGGCTATTTTCTGGGAGAGGGGTTTCGATTGGGGTTGGTGTAATATAATGTAGCTCTAAATTCTTTGGATTATTTTGGCTTATTAATTTAATTTTAATTTATGTTGGTGGGTACTTAAGACACGGCATCAGTGGGGTTTTGGTACTTATTACTTTGCTGGGTATGGGTTAGGGTATGGGTTAGGGTATGGGTTAGGGTATGGGTTAGGGTATGGGTTAGGGTATGGGTTAGGGTATGGGTTAGGGGTTGGATGGTGTTGATAAAATTTGGTAAAATATTGTCCTGAAAATCCCAAAATGGTGGTTTTCGGGAGGGGCGTTCAACTTTATAGGCCGGATTTCATGCATGTTCCCCGTACATCATTTGGCCAAAAATAGCCTATTTTCAGGGAGGGGGGTTTCGATTGGGGTTGGTGTAATATAGTATCTGGTTGAGATATTATGGTGGGTTTATTGGATAAAATGTTTTCGGTATTTATTATTTTATGGTGGGGTACTTTAATTTTATAATTATGGTATTTCTTATTTTATTTTATTATTATTTAAAGATTATATATAACAACTAAATGAATGATAGTTCTGCATTGTATCTGGTGAACTTTAATCTATAATAAATTTAAAAAGGTCAAATATATTTAATTAATTATTTTATCTCAAAATGCCAAAATGTGGGTTTTCGGGAGGGGCGTTCAACTTTATGGCCTGGATTTCATGCATGTTCCCCGTACATCATTTGGCCTAAAATCATGAAAATACGGGAGAGGGGGTTTCGATTGGGGTTGGTGTAATATAGTGTCGGGGAGGTGATTAATTTTAATTTTAATATTTAGTTAATTATTTTAATTATTTTAGATCTATATAAAACGTATAAATGCGATACATAACGATAGATGGTATTGTGATATGTATAGTTAAAAATTAAATTTGGATATATTTTATTATTTTATATTTAGAGTTTCATTTGTGGTGGTTGGGGTGGAGATGTTTGAATTTTATTATGATGAGGTGGGTATGTTTTGTTATTTTATTTTAATTTGGATTCGGGGAGTTAAGGGTTGTTACTTGGGATATTTTATTTGTTTTGTGGAGTGGGAATGGTTGCATATTGTGGTGATTATTTTAATAATTTATTCAAAAATGTCAAAAACGTGCTTTTCGGGAGGGGCGTTCAACTTTGTGGCCGGAAATTCATACAGGATCCCCGTACATCATTTGGCCAAAAATAGGCTATTTTCAGGGAGAGGGGTTTCGATTGGGGTTGGTGTAATATAATACAGGGTGGTTGTTTTTGGATTATTTAAAATTTGGAAGTTGGTATTTGATTTGTATTATTTTAACGATTAGATTATATACACTGTAACATATACTTAGGACGTAAAGGTAATAGATGTATCATGGACATTTAATGTATAATATTATCTTAATAAAATATTTATTATATTATTTTGTTTTTGGGGTGAGGTGGGTGGTTGTATTTTATTTCTTGATTTTAAAATGGTCAAAAAAATCCCAAAATGTGTGTTTTCGGGAGGGGCGTTCAACTTTGTGGCCGGAAATTCATACAGGATCCCCGTACATTATTTTGACAAAAATGGCTATTTTCTGGGGAGAGGGGTTTCGATTGGGGTTGGTGTAATATAATAACGGGTGTGTGCTTTTGTGATAATTAATATGGTTATTTAATATTTAGATTTTATTTTTAGATTCTTAATTTTATTTATTTTTAATTTTATTTGGATTTATTATATTTTATTTTAGATATTTAAAGTTAAAGTTAAAAGTTGATATTTATTTATTTAAGATTCATTTAGTTAAAATTTATTAAATATAAAGGTAATATATACATTAAAACTATACAAATAAGATATAAATATATAATAGAAAATTGAAGATTATTAAAAATTCTAAAGTTTAAAATACATTATATAATTTAATTTAATGTTTGTTGTGTTGTGGGATGGTGTGGTTGCGGATTAAAATGTATAAAAATCTCAAAAACGTGGTTTTCGGGAGGGGCGTTCAACTTTATAGGCCGGATTTCATGCATGTTCCCCGTACATCATTTGGCCAAAAATAGCCTATTTTCAGGGAGAGGGGTTTCGATTGGGGTTGGTGTAATATAGCAATAAATTGTGGGGTGGGTTGTATTATGTTCATGTCTACTCTATAATTATTTATATGATATATTTCTCTTTTATTATTTTAACTTATTATCTTTATATATACAATAACGATGGTGGATAGAGATGAAAAGATAGAGATATTGTTAACTTTAATTATGTATTTTAATATTTCAGATTTAAATTTCATTTGTATACGGTGTGGGGTGTGGTTGTATGTTGGTTCATGTATATCCGATTATGGTGGGTGGGGTGTTAGGGTTGTGTGTGATGGGTGGGGTGTGTATTGCGGATGGGTGGGGTGTAAAATACTATGGGTGGGGTGGGTGGGTATATTGTGGTGTTTAAAGTGTTGTTATTATAATTTTATAATATTCGATCCTAAAATCTCAAAATGTGGGTTTTCGGGAGGGGCGTTCAACTTTATAGGCCGGAATTCATGCATGTTCCCCGTACATNTCCCCGTACATCATTTGGCCAAAAATAGCCTATTTTCAGGGAGAGGGGTTTCGATTGGGGTTGGTGTAATATAGTATCGGTGTGGGAGTGTGGTTTAAATTTTATCCTTAATTTTATTTCTATTATTTTTATTTTAATGTATACTATAAAGTTAAGATCGTTAAGACTAGATATAATAGTTATAGAGAAAAGTGTAGATTTAGATAGTTTAAAATTTAATGTTAGTTATTATTTATTTATTTTAGGAGAATGTGGGCACCTAAAATCCCAAAATGTGGGTTTTCGGGAGGGGCGTTCAACTTTATGGCCGGAAATTCATACAGGATCCCCGTACATTATTTTGCCAAAAATAGCCTATTTTCAGGGAGAGGGGTTTCGATTGGGGTTGGTGTAATATAATAACGGGTGGTAGATTTGTGTATTTTTATTTTGTGTTGGACTTGTTGAGTTTATTTTGTTGTGGGTGTACGGGCATATATCCTAGGTTATCAAAATACTTGTGGTGGTGTTTGTTATATTTATTTTGTTGAGTTTATTTTGTTGTGGGTGGTTGGTTGTCGGGTGTGTTTGTGGTGGTGTGCCTTAATTTAATTATTTGATATTTTAATTGTTTTGATTGTAATGAAGATATACATAAGAAACATCAACGATAAAAGATGAGATGATAATGAGTTGTGAAATAAATTATATAGGTTAATTTTATATGAATGCATTGTATTTATTATTGAAATTGGTTTCTGTAGTTTGGTGTTGGTGGGTTGTATTATGCTCTAAAAACGTCAAAAATCTCAAAAACGTGCTTTTCGGGAGGGGCGTTCAACTTTATGGCCGGAAATTCATACAGGATCCCCGTACATCATTTGGCCAAAAATAGCCTATTTTCAGGGAGAGGGGTTTCGATTGGGGTTGGTGTAATATAGTAATAAATATGGTATTTTAATATTTTAGTTTAAATTTAATCTTTATAATATCATGAAACAAAAGATCACGTAGATGAATATTCGATGGGTAGATTTTAAAGTTAATGTATAGATTTATTATATTGTATTATTAAATTATTATATGTGGGTGGGTTGGGTGGGTGGGTTTGTACTTGCAGGTTTGTTAAAAATCCCAAAATGTGGGTTTTCGGGAGGGGCGTTCAACTTTATAGGCCGGAATTCATGCATGTTCCCCGTACATCATTTGG